>NC_092545.1:7437500-7592500 GCF_037038585.1 Patagioenas fasciata
TGAGGTGCCCCAAATCAGGTAAGAAGAAGCAAGGCTGGGACCTGCACTTGGAGTGGAGCGTGTCCCGATACTGGGGCAAGAGAGCCACACGAGGTCTGCAGCTCGTCCCAGCACTGCAGGCGGGCAGGGAGGGAACTCTGCTGAGACTCCTGCAGCCAGGGCAGCCTCCCTTGGCCAGGGAGACACCTCTGTGTCCTGGCTGAGAGACTGCAGCGATGGTCGAGGCACCAGGGACGATGACCCAGCTGAGCGCCCCGCAGCCAGCGAAGTCACAACTCTCTTTTCCAACAGAACAAGGCTGTGTCTCCCTGCACCACTAAAAACCCAGCCAGCCCAGGCGAGGCACAGCAATACTTCAAGCAACGCTATTTAGCAGTGTAAGGCAGCAAATGAAGACCATGGAATGGCTCACCAGAAGCTGGAAAACAGAGTGGAAATGCAGTGACATGGCTCTGTGAGGCTGGGACCTTGGACTGGTAACTGCAAGCTGGTGCCTGCCTGGTAGGTCCAGCCCAAAGGGCTCTCTGCAGCAAAGAGCCATGAGATGTCCATGGCAAGGGCACAGGACACACTCTTCTGCCTTCAGCACTAACAGAAAATCAGAACCTCTTCTGTACCCCTCATTCTGGGACTGACCAAGGGTTCTCCTGTGCCATGAGTGCCTCCATCCTGCCATGCCAGGCCATCCCATCGTGCTGGTCTGTGGAGCAGCAGCCGGGACTGGGGAGTTCCTGGACAGGCGCTGGAGCAGCACAGCCGCAGAGGGCAGCACTGGAGGCAGCCCTAGGCAGGATGATGCGCCACACGTTTCAGGGCTTCTCTCTTCCCTTCTCTTCGTAGCCTCAGCCATTTGAATCTGGATTTTGGAGCAGCACGACAGCTGCCTTGCTTTGCCAACAGAAGGAGGGCCCACAAACAGTGTGTCCTGACCCACTGTGCCAGGCACACTCTGCAGAGCCAAGCTCGGGCTCCCACGGCAGTGCCGGGTGCCACGGTCCCCTCTGGGGCAGAGGGACAGGTGGCAGAGGGCGGCCCCGCCATGCCCTGTCCCACTGCACAGCCACCACGTGCGGGGGGAACACGTGCTGACGGTGTGTGCCAGCTGGCTCTGCTCGCTGCCACCTCAGAGGAGAGCCCTGTCCACCTGGGCAGAGCCCCCAGATTCACCGCAGAGCTTCGTGGAGGGCTGCGAGCACAGAGGAGACGCGACGTGGCAGCTCCGTGCTGCACTCACACAGGATGATAAACCCTCAGGGGCAGGAAGCAGCACCAGCGCTGTGCTTACAAGTGCATGTTTGCGCTCTGAGCCCTGCGTGCTGCCTGGGGTCTAGCAAGAAAACACTGACAGCTTCAAGCAACAGGTTGAATGCAAAGAGCTTTTCCAACTCCAGACCCTGCTAGAAGCCTCTGCATCTCAGGTCAGGATCAATGACGAGGCAGAACCTTGGCGATGCTGCTGGCATGCTGGCCGCAGGATAGACCTTCGACAGAAAACCCCTTGGAAAGTCAAAGCACAGCTCAGCCAGGCTCGTCCACCCCTGGGACACACAAGGAGCCGCGAAGATTAAAATGGTAAAACTCTACAAGCTCTAGCAGCCAAGGGGCTCCTGTAGCCCCAGCACGCCCTGCACAGAGACTGTGGGCAGAAAGCAAGCAGAAAAGCACAGCGGAGGGCTCCATGGGCATGAAGGACAAGCGCGTTGTATACTCACAGCCACGTCTGGACCGGACCTGCCCTTTCGTGCTGCCATAGTCCGGCACTTCAGCTGAAACCTGAGCCTGGTGTCCCCTCTCTCCCTCCTTGGTTACCTACTCCCCAGCTTTGAGAGAGCCAGTAAGTTACATTGCATTCTATCTAAAAATACAGGCTCCCTCCTCGCTCCAACGCAGACGCTGCAGGGATCGCCAGGCGCTAATGGAATTTGTTCATTTTCTCTCCATTATTGTGTCAGACAGGATATTTAATACAAGCTGCCTCCGGAAAGCAGATGACAGCTGCCAAGGGCAAGGAGCGAGTCAGAGCTGCAGGTACCAGCTCGGGCACAGCAGAGGAAGAGCAGCCCCTCAGCCGTGCCCCAGAGCCTCGCGTCTCACAGGTAACACCTGCCACGGAGGGCTTGCGGTTCCCTCTCCACTTCTGCATGCTGGGGGCAGGGCCTGGGAGAACGTGCTGAAGCTGGAGTGCTCCAGAGCAGGGCTCTTCTGCGCTCCCCACACTCGGCGTGCACCTTTCGGAGATGCACAGAGATGCAGGACATTGGGCACCGGCAGTCAGACAACACGTGCAGCCAGAGAAGAAGGGATAGCTCAGCTCAAATGGTAAAAGCAGAGGAAATGGCTCTTCCGATGTCAGTGTGCATGTTGGGACTGCCTACCTATCACTCAGGGCATTCGTTCACAACAGCTTGCTTTGCTTTGGGGTGTCACAGAGATCAAGAAAACACTTAATTAGCCAGGGAACTGAAGTATGGATTAGGTCACTGCCATCTCCTCAATTTCAGCAAAAGGGAGCAATGACAGTAAGAAATGCCCTACGGACACAGGTAGATGTGTGTATCAAAGAGATACACACGCACACCCCAGTCAGCACAACACCAACATACCTAAACACACACACACTGCACAGTTACCGTCCGCTAATAAGCACAATGTGTAGCATGGGCATGCTACTTGCACCTCCCAGTATTGGTACACACATGTAGTCACCTGCTATCTGTGTGCTCCAGGATACACAGGAACTGCCTCCAGATGCAGAAGGAGCTATTCCAGTGAAGAAAACAAAGTGCCTCACTTGGCATTGTGTATCTCTTGCACTCTCACATGGCTGCTAAATCCTACACACAGGTCTTGTGCTCCACAGACTTCTGGACATTCAAGCTGCAAAGTGTCAGGAGGCTGCTGCCAGCGATTCCTTGAGGGATAAGCCTCAGATATGTACTTTGCAAAATGCTCCAAGACCACCTAAATTAAAAAACATAGCAAAGCACATCAGATTGTGCTTCTATTCTCCTTTTCTTTATTTTCTTTCAGGAAAAAGCTCCTGTTGTCTGTTCACAATCCGATTTTTTCCCTTTCCCTCTGCTGACCCTGATTGGAAACCTCCTCTGTTTCCCTTCAGAGGTGTCTCTGCTCTCAGAGCCTGGCCCCACCAAGCATCGCTGCTGTTGGAGCATCCTACGCCCTTCACACCAACATGGGAAGCCTGGACCTGGCCAAGCCCATCATTTTGTAGCCGTGGGCAAGGCAATGAGAAAGGGGAAATTCTGCTGAACCAAAGGCTCAGGCTGTATTCCAAGGGCTGCAGTCACGATTCAGTAATCCTGCTTCGTCTTCAGGCTGTGGTGGGAGTCCTGCTCTAATCTTTCCCGGCGGGATCTCGCTCTCGCTCCACCCAGGGAGGAGCTCCCACCAGCTCCTTCTGCACGTCGCTGATAACGGAATGGAGGGTCTCACCCTGAAAGGTGGCCACGTCCGCCAGGACTCCACTCTGTACAAGCTGCTAAATGCCACAAGCAGATGATTCCCAAGTGCAAATGAGTCCAAGGACTTGTGCTGATCTCATGGTGTTATCTGGGACGCCAAGACAGGCAAGAAGCAAGTCGGCACACTGTTCCAGACTGGCAAAAGCCACACACACGTCCTGCTACACTGCCCTCTTTACCCCATCTGCCCACTTGTCTCTTCTATCTGCAGGCCTTCTGCTGAGTGATGAGGCAGCTGGGCAGGGTCTGCAGCTCCTTCGCTGTCACACAGCCCCCCGTGTAGGGAAGGGCTCAGCTGCTTCTTGCTGAGGAGCCCCAGAGGGGGTGGGACCCCTTTGTTCCAAGGATGTGCAGACAGGTCTGTGGGATTGCCTGGGGACGTGTCCTGCTAGGGACAGGGCCAAAGATTCCAAAAGAAAGGGAGTGGGCGCCCTTTCCAACAAGCTCCCGACACCAGCAGTTCTGGGTGCCCGTGCCGCAGAGCCCCAGGCCAGGGCAGGCAGGTGAGGGCAGCACACGTGGCCAGAGCCGCTGGGAGCCTCCCTGCCTGCAGAAACAAAGTGTGTGGTGCTCAAAACCAGCTGATTCCCCTCTCCATTGCAAGATCTGCAAGGACTAATTACAGAGAGGGAAATGTGGGGGAACTTGCACTCACTGTGAGGGGTTTTTTAAAATGGGCTCTATTTTCTTCACTCTACCCAGATGTATCGCACAGCCAGAGCTGCCCTGCAATTGCAACACGCAGTGCTACAGGGAATTCCCGGAGCCTCGATCCTCAGCCACTTCATTCAGCCCCTACCCTTCCCCTTTGCTGCTCTCTGCCGCCTATCTTCAGGACGTCTGGTCTCACTGAAGAACAGTGCTGCTCTTAAACCAGACAAAAGGAATTTCAATGCAGACTTTCAAATCACGCATTGCTTCCCATGCCTCAGGGAGCAAACGCGCTGTGGCAAACGGCAGCCGGATCCAGCGGTCGGCAAGCTGGGTCTGCTGGGCTGCTGAGCCCCGTGGCTGGCGCAGGAGGAGACAGACAGACGCTGGCTGTGTGTCCGGCCTGGAAAACGCACTGAAACAGTTGCTCAGATTAAGAGCCATCAAAGAGGGCACACAGGGTCTTTCCAAGATGATCAGTGAATGTCAGGAAAGTTGAATCGGAGAGTCAACTCAGAATGCCCAGAAGCAGAAATTACACTGTCCACCTTACCGGAACTTTCTCTCCTACCTGTATTCACATAAATGTGACACTCTCAGCGGTCCCTGCAGTGGAAACAAAACCTACTGGCAGGTTTCTGCTTTCTGAGTAGGAGACAGCACTCAGCAGAGCCCAGCATCTCCAGAGAAGCCGTAGTAGCAAAGCCGCAGGCAGCAGAGCACGGAGAACAGGCTGCAGGCACATACTGCAAACCCAGATGAAAGAGAAAAGCAAAAGCATTGGGAAAATTCATCAGATAAAAGGAAAAATCCATATGCCCAAGACCTGTTCCCTAACCATCCTCACCTCCGCCCATGTGATTTAGCACAGGTCCACAGATCTTAATAGGACTGGTGAGAGTCAAGGCACAGAAGGTCATCTCCAGAAGGCATCTGCCAAGCCAGTTTGTTCTCATCTCATGCACCAACCTGAGGAACCCCTTTGTCCATGCTCCAGCCAAGCGGAGATTTCACAATAGCCCTAGGCCTCCCCAGGGCATCTACCACAGAGACCGATGGTTTATATGCCCAGCAGAGACCTCCAGACCAGGATGCAGGGGGAGCCCGACTGTCTTGCAGCAGGTGAATCGGAGTGTGCAGAAAATGAAAGATCTGCTCCTGTTCCTGTGGCAAGGGGCTGTTAGAGCTGTAGGAGAACCCAGCACAACTGGCAAAGGAGAAATCCCAAAGCAAAAGAAGGAGGGCCCCTGGCAGGTTTGGGGGAAAGGACGTGACTTGTCAATTAGCGCTTTGAAAGTACTGAAGAGGGGGAAGCTTCCAGGTGTAGGCACCAGACTGACCCCTCAATCATGCGCAATCCTCCATCATCACATAATCATGAGTAACTGGCTTTCGGAAAGCCCTTTTTTATGCACTCAGAAGGAGGTGGTTCTGGGCTGTTGCTGGTGGCGCAGCTCAGGGCCGAAGTCAGCTTGGTCCCTGCTGAGCATACCCAGATACAGACAGCATCCACGCTGCCATTTGGCTCTGTCCTTCCCCCTCACAGGTCCCCTTTGCTGCTGAAGCTGGAACGGGTTCAGGGCTGTGAGGAGTGTGGATATCAGAAACAGCTTAATCTGCATTGAGCAAGGACTTGGGAGCTGCCCCTGCACAGCAGACTGATCCTTTGATAAGGATCCCCTGGTGCCACAGCCTGCAGCCCTATGAAAGCTTGTCTCTGTCAGTTCCCAGCTGCAACTAATGGACTTTCTAAGTAGTAGCATCAGGATCTTGTTCTGTCATTTGCAAACCATCACTTCCCCAATGAAGTGCAGTGCTGGGTCCAGCAGCAATGAGTAGAGAGAGGAACAGGGGCTGGACCAGAGGTCCGAATGGGGAGCTGGAGACCAGGACATTGTTCATTTTACACAGAGCCGAAGCAAGAACTAACAGAGCTACTGCTCCTGCCAGCTGAGGCCACGCACACCCAGGGGAAAGCTGTCACTCTCCTCTCATGTTAGCAGGAGCCTCTGCTCTCAACAGATCCTGAAAAAGAAAAGCTATTTTTACCTCACCAGAAAATATAGAGACTGTGACTGAAGACAACACACGAGAGCTTTTCACTCAGGTACTACACCTCTCCTAACAACATAACAGGGTTTACAGCTGCTCAGATGCAGCAGCACTGGAACTGCTTCTTATGTCCTACTTTCTAATGCTCGGACCGTGACACGGCTCAGGCATGTGTGCAATGAATGAAGGGGAGTTGAGAGGTTTCTAGTGCAAGGGGAAAGCAGATACATGCTCTGAGCCTGCCTGAGGCAAGCCAGGGACTAAGCGCACCTTGTAGAGCATCCTCCAGCTTGCCCTGGGCTCTGGGCAGTGCCCTTGCACCAGGAGATGCGCTGGAGCTCAGACAGTGCCATCAGGGTCTGCCCGGTGCCTGGTGGAGAAACTTGCTTCTCTTTGCTGATGATGCTTATAAACTGCTCCTAATTTCTGCAGTCTGCTCTGACTCATTCTCTACCTCTGCTTCGGCAGCGCTAGTGCACACCTGCTTTGTCTGCCTGCATGAGCAAAAGCACTGAGAAGGGGCTTTCTGTTGGGATCTGCACGCTGCGAGGCATTGCAGCACCATCCCTGCGCCGTGGCTGCAACAGATCGACCGCGAGCAGGATTCGGCCGGGCTGGCCTGGCCAGCGCTGGGGTGCAGCCTCCAGAAGCCATGCAGGGAAGAAGCATTGACAGGAAAGCACCTGAAGCACGGGCCTGGCAATGTATCCCTGCCAGCTGCTCCCTGGTGAGGACATGCAAGCAAAGCCATAGCAGCACAGCCACCTGCTCCTCCGCAGAGCTGGTGCTGCACTGTGCCTGGAAAGAAACGTCATCCTGTGCACCTGTCCTAGAGCTTCGGGTGGGTAAAATAAGAAAGATGGTAACAGAGACATCAACATTTAGCATTAAAATAGCTCAAAAAAAACCAACACCTGGGGGTACATCCCTTCTGCCAACAAAGCAGCGCTGGGAAGGATCAGGCAAGTACAGCACCAGCAGGACCTGGCCGTTCTGGATTCAATGCCAGGCTCTGCCACAGGCTCCCACCACGACCTTAGGCCAGTTCCCAGCAACCCAAGAAGGGCAGCAAACCCTTCCTGCCACTCTGTGGTCCGTTAAGCTGCAATCTGTTGGTGACCAGGGCCATTTTCTCTTGACCAAAGTCCGCGTTACTGGCCAGGACATATATAAACTCCCACGTGTAAACCAACAGCCTGAGAACTGACCCGATTCCTCTCCCCCGAGCGCTGCCCAGCGAGCCCCTCACCATGCGCCAGTACTCACCCTCACATAATGCAGGCATGGCATTGCTGCGGGGGACGGCAGCTTGCCCTGCACAGCCACGGTCTGCAGCGCAGATCAGCCCACAACGCTGAATGCGCAGCCACAGCAAGCGCCAGCAGCCAGCCGGGACCAGGGTTATCGGTGGCAGCACCACCGTGCCCTATCGCCACGCACACCCGCCTGCCGGCGCGCCGGGGAGGCCCCTGCCTGCGGGCTGGAGATTACAGGTTGTCCCACGTCAGGGAGCGCTGCCAGGCTGGACACGGCGTGCTCAGCAAGCGCCTGAGGCACACTTCATAAACATCTGCGAGCTGTAAACAGGGAGGAGCTCACGTGCGTGAACCCTGCTCTCCAAACAGTGCAAGGGAAGATGAAACTTAAAAATACAAAACAAAATGAAACAGCTGTGCAGCCAGAACCGTGCTGTCTCTTGGTTTGTGCTGCACAAAGCAGGCTGGGCCAGAGGCAGCTAGCAGAACACCCCAGGTTGTTCACTGGTCTCTGCAGGCCTTAGCTGGGCCCAGTCCCAAATGAAGGATACCGAGATGGAACTGAAGTGGCGAATGAGGTCTAGCGAGAGCAGCTCCCGTCCCTTTGTAGGGCCTGCAGCCGACTGCAATAGAATGAGCGCGCCCCTTCCCCCCTTCTACCTGCACAGCAGACTCCTGCTCCAGCATCCCTTCAGGAGATCCTTGCTTGCAGCAAGAAGGCAAGGGGTCCACAGTGGCTGGTGCATGCCCTCTCTGAAAGACACGCAAGGGAGTCACACCAGTTGTCCAAAGGAACAGAGCTCCTGGAGACCGCTCCCATCCCACCCTCTCCTTGTGCTCAGGGTGACACTGCAGAGCGAGGCTCATCTGGCACTGGAGCTCTGCAAAGGGAAATTATTTACAGTGCACACAACAGGGATACTCTCTAAGAAAGAGCAAACTCATGTTGAGAAAAAGCAGCCAAGAGTTACACCGAACAATAGCTGTCAGCTCCCACTGGGGCCACTGTGCACCCCCATGGGCTTCAGGGGATTTTCGGGAGCCAGGGTTTCAGCACCCTCTTCAGTGCTGCTCCCTGGATGCTATAATATCTATTATACACACAGGAAAAGTAATTTCTCCCCCGGCTCCTGGGACGAGATTCAGCAGCCCTGGTGCTTTAGTGCCACTGCACTCCAGGTCTGCAACCAAAATGAAAACACTGAATTCCAGCAGCCACTGCAGAAAGAGCCGCTGGGGCAGAGAGCTCTCTGTCAGAAATCTCAAAGGAAGAGGAGTTCTCTAAAGAAAACTACTTCTTCGGGTTTCAAGATACAAAGTTCTGCCTCTGACCTTTGGAGAAACTCCTCAACTGCACTATGATGTAGCTGTGAAGGAACGCAGGGCTCCTTCCTCTGCGTTGTTATCTCCTGTGTAACTAGAGAAGCGATCACCCAGCACCAGACACTTCGCTGGCTGCTGCCAGTCTGTTCTCAGCTGTTCTTCTCGTTTCATTCAAGGGAATGGAGAGTGTGGTGCGTGCAGCAGAGAACCTTAAACACATTGACTTGAAGAAGAGTAAATAACTTTAACAGCGGGCTTCAATATTTTAAGGAAACTGTGTGTGCTTTTGCTCATGGAATGACAGGCAGCCTTTCCTGCATTCGGCAGTTTGAGGAGCGATGCCAGAAGGGGTTCAGGGCTGAAACCGCGGCCGGAGAGCTGCTCTTCCCTCACTCACCGTGCCCCCTGCACAGGTGCCCCACACGTCCCCTTTTGCTTACAGAGGAAAACTCTCCCTGTGATCCTGCTGCTTGCCGAGGCTCTGAGGAGCCGCCAAGCTCCCTGGTTCTGGTCAACAAGCTGTTCTCTCAGGAGACCTCAATGCAGTTTTTAAGCTGAGTCAGCAACAGAAGCTGAATAATTTAAATCCTTAGCAATTCTGCTACTGCTGCCCAGCCATGGGTAACCGGAGGTACTCAGATTCATGCAAGGAGAGCGCTGGGATGAAAAACAGTGCTGCCGTCAGACTGCTTCCTCGTGTTAAGAGAGAACAGCAGTGACGTAGGCATAAATAATCAGACAACAACGCTCTCCAGCGCGGAACTGTGCGCAGCCAGGCTGAGCCTTGTGCTTTCCTGTGGGGTTTGTGGTTTCTGTACGGCGATCCATCACTGCTCTGGAGGTCCACAGGAGCTGCTAGTGCCTTACCTCTCCAATGGCTAATCCCTCAGCTTCCGAAGTGCTGGAACCATCAGCCCTGAGCAGCAGAGGAATGTGCATGAGAAAGGTCCACACCGACACCTGCTCTTCAGCTTTCTGTCAGAGGGGGAGCTACGCAATGTTATTTGGTGGGAGATTCGCTATGCACAAACTTTCCTGCCCTTGTTCTCTTCCGAGTTGCCTCTCCATCTCCCTTATTGCAGCAGGAGGGGAGGAAGCCAATTTACAAGTCCTTCTCCTCAAATCAGTCTAAAAACCAGCACCCAGAACCAGGGGACAAATGAAAACTTGCAAGAAATCCAGTGGGCTGGGTTTGCAAAGCTCAGCAGCTAATGGCCATTAGAAATCTCTCTCCACCATACACTTGCTCTAAGAAAACGCTTCATGGTCATCCATCAGTTCAGCACTATTTGGGCTGTGAGATTCACAAAGGAAATCCAGAAACAAAAATCAAACAGATGTTCTGCAGGTCGTGCTTCTTGAACTGTGCACTGTTGCCTCCAAAGGCATGATTTTGGAGATGAATCAGCCTGCCGTTTTACTCCAAAAGAAAGCTGCCTTGTGCCAGCATAACCACGGTTTAGTTCCTGGAGAAGAAGCAGTCTGAGCCCAAAATCGGGGTGTTCAGGCAGTCCTTTGCGCCTCCCTGCAAGCACACTGAGCAGACAGCTTCATAGCATGTGCCTCTCTGGCATCTTACGGCGTGAGTCATAAGGTGTTCTTTTTGCTCATCATTTGGATAAGCCAGGCAATGCAACTGCAAAATTCATCACACTGATTTATCTTGTTTATACTCATTCAGGCACAAACACTCAGGAAGCTGGATTCACAGAGCAAAGACATGAAAGAGTTGCAGAGCTCCCAAAGGAAAGGAACATTCATGGCTCATTGTTTATGCTATGGCTTAGCTCTGTGCTATCCTGGCTGCAAATAAGATTTCTGCACAGATAGAAAGTGCTCAGCAACCTCTGCATCTAGCTCTCCCAATACAGCAGACCAGAAGACATCTCACTCACAGGATTAACATCCCCTGTTTTCCCTTCTGTCTGAAACCAGGCAGTTCTGAGAGCAAAAAGCATCACCAAACTCACTTTGAATCTGAAAAATCCCAGTTCTGGGAACTCAGAGTTTGGCAGTATGCCCACAATATGGCCCAAAGGCACATCACTTCTTAACTGCTGCGTATGGAGCAGAGTCCTGCTTTCAGTCAGGCACCAGTCTGAAAGACGTAACAAGACCCCTACCAGGCTGCAGTTAATCCACCCCGGTTACTGATCCTATTGGACCCACTGGTAACTGCAGGGTTACAAATCCAGCGAGATGCCTAAATGTTTTGCCTATCTGGGGACCTGAGGATGGAGAGAGACCCAGCGCTTGGCTGCAGCGCGTGCCTGGAGGCAGAGCAGAGCAGCCCGGCCTCCTGCGAGAGCAGATGAATCCTGGCAGGTGCGCGCTGCTCCTCTTGGACAGGAGCCTTCACAGGGTGGAGCAGCCGAGTCCAAGCAGCTCCTTCTCTCCACCAAGAAATGCGCTCAGCGCAGCCATCCAGCTCCTGAGTGACTGTGCATGGCATGACCGCAGAGCACACTGACCAACGCTGCCATACCAACAGGCCCGAAAGATGCGATTGTTTGCAGAGAACAGCTCTGCAACACGTTTCCAGCCTCTCAGTCCTGCTGTCCTCGCTCTTCCTTAATCCAAGCTTAATCCAAGCCTTCTCAACCGGAAAGCTAATGCCTGAGGTCTGGAGTGCAACTGCACATTCTTACTCCTTCCCCAAGTCCAATCTTGTACAGACGTCTAAGAGTCTGGAAGACTGTGCCTGTGTTCATCACCTTGCAGAACAGGCAAAGGAGCCAAAGGCTTTATTGAACGCGTATTTGCCCATGTTCTGGTGGTGGCTGCATGTGGCTTTTCATCATGACTAGTTCTTTCAGATACTATGGACTCAATTATTTCTTGAGCACCCTCAGCACACCTGAACAGCCTGATATGAACAACAAGAACAGCAAGAACAACAGCCCACACCACCACATCCTGCTCACAGTACAACAGCCTGCACCTTTCTCCAGCTACTGCAATGCTCTGAAGAATAATTTGGCAGATCTGCAGAAAATCCACTTGAAATCTCGAAACCCATGAGTTCCATTTGAGGGTAATTAATGAATGATTCAGAAGAGACGTGTACATTTCTGTTGTATGCCCACAGCCCTGCTCTCACTGATCAGCATTTAGGATGATTTCATCGCACAGCAGCTTTTCCTAAGTTCTAATTCAATTACATAAGATGCCTCTGGATGAGAGAAGCAGAGTCCCAAAGTCCCAGAAACACTCACTCATATGCTACTTTGGAAAGTGAACAATTCTGCAGAACAGGAGTGAGGACAGAGCTCCACTGACCTAGCAGAGCTAATGGGAGTCTCACTATTCTTCTACAATTGAAGGAGATCAACTATTTTATTTCTCCCAGTGGACCTTTTTCACTGAATGTCTGAAGTATCAGCACTTTTTTCTGGCCTCAGCAGTAAAAATTTGGGAACAAAGCGTCTCTAGAACCTGCCCCTCAAAGCTCTGTCAGCTACCACACAGGAGATGTGGGAGCGTTTACTGCTGAAGCGAACTGTCCTTATCACCTACAAAACATCAGTGCGACTGCTCCTCCTAACAGCCCAGATGAACCCTTCTCTGCAGAAATCAGTCTGAACAAATAATACTCTCTCCAGCTCTGCTCTGAAAGGTGCCCAGCACACACCTGCAACTGGAAATCTGCCAGCCAGACCAGGATTCAGCAGCCACCTCCCATTACTGGACACGACTGCACTCTGCAACACACCAGCCATGAACCAGCTCTGATACATCTGCAGGAGCTTCACAATGGCTCATTTACCTACTTAGAATAAGCTGGACCGAAGTCATACTTTCACAGTGTTTAAAGCTCAGCTTTATGTTCAGTCCTGGAAATCCAGTGCATCCCACATGTGCAGAGCTGCAGGGGACAGAAGAGGCACCTGATTCAGACGTCCCGAGGGCAGGGTCACCGAAACAGTGTCAGGCACCTACAGAGTCAACGCTTGAAGCAGAGCTTGCTGTCTTGGCTCCCTTGAGACCCAGGGGAGAGAAACCAGCATTTCTAAGGGTATAATTCGGCTGACCTACTTCTACATGCAGTGCAGCATGGGAAGGGCTCCCTCCTCTCCCGGGCTGGAGGGAGCTGGGCTGAGCAGTTTGGATGCAGAGTTCTGCATCCCAGCACCCCCGAACTGGGGCAGACTGTCCTGTCACGCAGTGGGACACCCATGCGCCGCCAGCAGCACCAGCTGCGCTCGTCCCCACGATGACACCGAAGGTCAGTGTGTGGAGAGCAGCCCCGTTCTGCCCCAACACACCCAGCAACAAAATCCCATCCTAGAAACATCCAAATCCTCTCAGCTGCCGCTGCCATGGCAACGCCAGAGAAAGGATCTGCCAGCCTTTGATGTGCTGATCTGTTTAAAGCATGCAAAATGCCATTCAGAAGCTGGGGAGCTGCGTGGAGGAACACCTGACTGCCCTGAAGATGGAAGGCTCCAAGGAGCAAGGATTAGTGCGCACTGGCCGGCACCACTGCCATCTCCTGCCACAGAAGTCATTACCAGCGTACTGCTGCTCCTGTGCGCTGGCTCACCCGCTTAGTGGAGTTTAATATTTAACATCAGGCAAGCTGCTGTTTCTCAGGATAATTTGGGTTATTAATAAAAAATTCCCTTTCACCACCCTCAATGGTTCATAACTAAGATGCTGTTAGTCCAGGTTATCGGTGCCGTCAGCAAGTGCTGGGAGCTGAGCACCACAGAGCGGTTAATGGGGAATCAGGAGAGGCGGTTACAGGCCACAGAAAAGCCAGCAGAGCCAAGTATCCTGCAGCACAACACTGTCCCCGTCTCCCCTTGCACCAGAGGCGGCAGAGGAAGAGGCAATTCCAAATGGCACACAGGCCCTGCAAACCAGAGCAGAGCAGAGAACGCTCCTGGTGACAGGACGGAGCACCAATCCTCCCTGTGCGCTTGCCCTGCAAAATCACTGCTCGATCCCCTCGCAGAGATCCCCTGCACTGCAAGGACACCTCTGCGCTCAGGACTGCGCGTTTTCTCACCTCTCAACACGAACGCTCTTGCAGCGCTCTGCACTGAGGCTCTGCAGAACACAACACTGTCAGTGCCAGGAAGCGCCAGACCCCGATCCCTGCACAGCACGCGTCCCCACTGAGCTGCCACGTTAGGGCAGATCAGTACAATCCAAGAAGCTCTGAAATGTGAGGGCAGAGAGAAAGGCTTGAAACATTTGAGGGGGTTTGCTTTGCAATATGAAACACGCTAACCTGAAGTAGTCTCCTACAGACAGAACATCTCTGTCCTGCACTCCGCCATTTCCACCACTTTCATTTCAAGACTCAGCCTACTCCACAACTGCAAAGTTTCCCCTGTAACAGTTCACCCTCTTGCTAAACCAGTGTTCCCATGTTTCCGTGCTTGGGAATCCAAATAAATTCCTTGAGCCTCTGTTGTTTACTGGCATCTCCCAATCACACCACTGGCATGTCAGGTACCTCTTTTATTTTAAACCATAAACATGATATATGTATATTTTCCAGGCACTTTTTATCATTAAACAAGCCTAACATCCCAGTAACCTGCTGGCAAAGCTCGGCAGTGACCAGCAGGCAGCTCGAGGGGGGAGCTGACTGCAGGGGCTGCAGCTCCAGAAAGAAGACAAAAAGTGTGTTACTTGCTTTGTCTGATGCTTTTGTGTGTGTGGTTTTTTGTGTTTGTGATGGGTTTTTTTGTTTGTTTTTCTGTTTTGTTTGGTTTTTTTCCAGAAATCTCACAAGAACGATAAAGGAAACTGAAGCTTCCTGCTATGTTGAGCTTTTTTTTTTCTTCTCCCAATATGACACAATAGATTATTTCCATCAAGAACCAACTACAGGTTCCTGTGTTATTACTGGGCACCCTCCGTTCTGCTCCTCTGTGTGCAACGCTGCATTTATTTCCAGCAAAATGGACAAACACACCACCTCTGCAGCACTCAAACTACAATTCCAAACCTGCGATGCCCCCTCCCAGTGAACGGACCTTACCTCCCCGCTTTAGGAGGAAGTTGCCTCACTATTGCAGCCGCGAGCAGAGCTCCTGGATCAGCTTGCTCCAGTGTCCTCACAGTACTCTTACCTCTTAAGCACAGCTTTAAAGCAAAGTGAATTAGGGAAAGATGCCAGCTCCTCTACCCAAATATCTGCAATTTACCCACAGTGTCTGTGGCAGTGCAAGAACAGCAGAATAATCTCCGTCTGCTGCCTCAGAGGGACGTGCTGCCGATCCCTGCTGAAATGTCAGGATACAGCGAATGCTGCTGCTGCTGCTTCACATTTTGGATGGAGAGGGTGATCTTGTCTGTGCCTTACTGAGCTGTTGCTGACCTCGGAGAACTCTGCCGGGTCCGGGGGGCACATCTCACCACTGGCAGGGATGAGTTCCCAAGTTTTGAGAAGGAGTTTTGCTGATACAGTACTGACGCACAGCAGATATTTTACCCTTTTGTCCTGTGACAGTGCAGCTCCTCTTACTGCAATCTCAGCTCCGCAGCCATCTGACAGCGGGTCTGACAGAAAGCGCTCTTCCCAGCACCCCCAGAAAGGGGTCAGCCTGGTGATCGCTGCTGAGCTCTTCAGCAGGACCACGTTGTTTGCACCAGCGCGGCGCCACGTCCGAGCTGTGTGTGCAGGAGCTGCCCGGCCACGGTGCGCTGAGCAGTTCCTGCTTGCACCAAACCCACTGTCACTGTGAGCTGAGATCATTTTGTCAAGGAAAGAGCTGAAGAATGAAAAAGCTTAGAAAATCATAGCCTGCAGGCCAAATACAGACCCCATGCAGGCATCTCCTGGAGCTGAAATACCCCTGTACCAAAGACAGTGGCCCACAGATAGAACTTCTGTTTCAGCTTTAAAGGTGGGAAGCAGAACCATAACATTTCCCACTGGAGTAAAAGCAAGTTTTCCTTTTCTGAGAGCTCTATAGCACAGCACCACCCCACACGGCACTCCCCATGCCCAATGCCAGCAGCAAATAGAGGGGGGAAGAGGAAGAGAGGAGGGGAGGGAGGGAGAGAGGAGGGGAGGGAGGGAGAGAGGAGGGGAGGGAGGGAGAGAGGAGGGGAGGGAGGGAGAGAGGAGGGGAGGGAGGGAGAGAGGAGGGGAGGGAGGGAGGGAGGGAGGAAGGGAGGAAGGGAGGAAGGGAGGAAGGGAGGAAGGGAGGAAGGGAGGAAGGGAGGAAGGGAGGAAGGGAGGAAGGGAGGAAGGGAGGAAGGGAGGCTCTGTGAGCACAGACTGGTTCTGTGAGGGAGCTGGGGAGCTTAGACCCTGTGAGGTGACAGCACAGGAACTGCCTTCCTCTTTTTCTCGTATGTCCCTTAAAATAGGAGACACTCTCGAGTCCATCCCATCCAGTGCACCAGGCTGCCAGGCATCTGTGCTGCCTCGGGGGCTGTGAAAGCGCCAGATGACGGGGGGCAGAACTGGAAGGAGCTCTGGATGCGCAGGCACACAGGGAGGTCGGTGCCTGCTGCCTCCGACCAGCAGCCCGGTAACGGCTCAGTGCTCACGGCGGCACCCACAGAACGGGGCAGCGTTTGCCCTGTGTTCAGAGCCGCTCAGCGCAGCCAGGAAATACACGGCTAAAGCTGGAACTGTCCTTAGCTCACCCCACACCTGTGTGTCACACCCACCAAAACAGCGCATTTCCATAGCATTTATCTTATCCTTTGCTTTGTGCTGTAATCAGCAAGTCCTGGGGAAAAGACACGATGCTCCCCACTCCAGGCACGGCACCATGACAGAACTGTACGGACTCTGGAATACACTACGCATTTCTTGTGGAGTACACGAAAGACTTAGTTTTCTGGACAACTGACACTGTAAAAAGGTGAAAATATTTATTATTCCTTTGCAGAAACCACTAGATTAGTTAAAAATCTAGTGTACTTTATACTTTGCAAAGGATTTCAGTGCTCTGTTCTCTATATTTCTCATTTAAAAGGTCCAACATGTGCACATGAATGGACCCTACAAGACCCGAAAAGTCCTGTCACCACAGTGCAGCGAAGGACCATTGCCTTCGTTGCGTGTTGTCTTGCTGCAGTACCTTTCTACTTTCTTAAGCAGGAGTCTTCTCAGTGACCTGGACACACACACACGCGTGCGCACACCCTCCTTTCCTCATCTCTGTACAAATATAGAAACCTTGTCTGTTTTCTAAATGCTCTCCTGCTGCTGCATTCTCTCCCTCTGCCTCCCAAGACACTTTGGTGAATACCTGCTGCTTTGTTTCTGCTGTAGATTTTTCACCAAGGCTGCAAGATGTTGAAGCCACCGATTTAACACAGTCCCCTACATCTGCAGCCCCTACACAGAAATATATGGCTCTGGCTTAACGTTTCACCCAGTCAGCAAAATTTGATTTGCAAATAGGAAGGGAGCTTGAATTTTGCTGCTGTTTGCAGCATTGTGTCTCAAAACCCGACATAGCTCAGCTGTGAAGGGAAATGTGAATTTTCAGATGGTTCTGCCATACTGAGCAGTCCCCTTATAGGGAGAGGGTGACGGGAACTTCCCTGCACACAGAAGGCTGCCCTCTACTCATTTAAGATGTTAACAAAGCTGGTCCACCCAACCCAGCGCCACTGTTTTCAGAATCTGCCCTCGCAGCATTTTGAGAGCTGGAGATGAGGACTGCGAGGGAAATCTAAGTAGGGCAGGGAACCCAGAAATCTCTGCAATCCTTGACCCATCCTTCCGTCACACCCCCAGCGATGCTGCACCTTTCCAGACCAGCACAGAGAGGGTACGTTTCTGCAGAACCTTGACACAGTTAGACAATTAAAATAAATTAGCATAATTCAGACTAAACTTCTAATTTTAGCAGTCTGTAAAGCTGCTTTCCTTCAAGCTCAGATCTAGCTTGCTGTACCTCAGCTTCAGCACACCAGGGGAGTTTCCTGCTGTGAACAACCTGGCCCCTGGGCTATCAAGCACACACGTTCAGGAGGAGCTTCCTTGCTGCTTGTCCTGATGGCGGTTCTGCACAGGGCTCGGTCCTGCTGCACCGCGGGCAGGCGCCTTGGCCACGGGAGCAGGCGCGGAGGAGAGGGCACAGTCTGAAAGAACTTGCTCCCAAAATAGATTTCTGAATGCTACGGGGCTTCAAACGCTGCTCACCTCATTCTAGTACTTGACATCTGGTGGGCTAACCAAGCACTACAGATGCCATTATTACCTGAATAATTTAAGAGCCTGCAGAGCAGCGGTGCAGCACAGCACCAGCCTCCCCGCACCTCCCGCCAGCAGCGGGTCCTGCAGCAGCTGCTCTGCTCCGGCCCCGCGCAGACGCCCGTGTCCTGCTCGAGCTCGGCTGAACTGCCGCTCGCCCTCCCCTCGTGGCACTGCGTCTCCCTCTGCCCGGAAACGTCAGGAACGGACGCAGGCTCTGAAGCGCCTTGCTGGCTACGGGCTGCACAGGCTGTTCTTCACTTACAACTGACTTCAGTATTTGTGGACAACTGTTTTCTGGGAAAGGGATGGACTTCCCAAGTTAAACACGGTTCATGATATGTTAGCTCACATTATCTGAGAGACCAGGCTCTCTTGGTACCACATCCTGCAAAGGGCAAGGCAGACAGTGAAAGAAGGAAAAGGTAAACACCACAGGAACTGCTACTGTATAAATGTGCTGATTTTTCTAATTGGGTCATTTGAGAGAGCTCTTGGCCTGTGCCCATTGCAACAAACCACGCTCAGCCAGAAACTCCCGTGACCTCCCCACTGTGGAAGAACACTGAGATCGTACAGTGCACTGCCATTGTCCTTCCTGCACACAAACGTGCCGTGCACTGCCCTTTGCCATCCTTCCCCCGCACTTAATGCAAACACTGCGAAGAAAATACAAATGCTGGGAGCACAGACACTCCTATTATAACCAGTGCATGCTGCATTGCAACGTAACAGAAAAACACTAGAGAGTGATTGTGAGCAGCGGCGAGTGAAATTGGAGAGTTTAGGCAAAGGTAAGTTTGAAACAGCCTCTTCCTCCTACTGATTCTGTATCAGAGAGACACAGAGAGAGATGAAGTAGAAACCTGAATGGGTTGTGAGAAAAATGCCCCCTTACAGGCCTTAGACAGCAGAGCAGCACAATACAGCACAGCACTGGTGCTTTTTACTTCTGACAGCATTTGCAGGGACGCCTGTGGCAGGTCACATAAACAGCATCAGAGGAAGTCATTGTCACACACAGCCCCTGTACTTCCCAACCCAGCCTAAAGCAAGAACTAAATATTTATTAAGCTTCTATGAATCAGAGGTCTGAATCCCCTGACAATGCAGCCAGCTGATGCAATCCTCCCCAAATCCTGATGGGACCTGCTTCCCCAAAAGCCTTGACAGAGCTTGGAGAGTCAGTTCCACGGCACACTGGGCAGAGGTGGGGAGCAAATCCTCCACAGTGCTCCATCCCCCAGTGCACCAGGCCGCTGGGGACGGGACGCGCGCTTTGCCCCACGCCGCCCACAGCCGTGTACGCAAAACGCATCCCGAGCTTGACACACCGGACGTTTACAGCAGACAAGGTTCAACACTGGCCTGGTGCTCTGAACCTTGGACTTAAGTATCATCAGCAAAGGGCAGGTAAGGGAGGTCCTTTGCTTGTCACAAAACAAGCACAAATGTGGTCACCCTACCTGACTGTTCAATTATCAGACAGAGGAGCAATTACAGATGAGTAGGACAGTTTGTGGCTGTTGTTCCAAACCCTACTTGACTTGTTCTACTTCCCACATTTCTCTAGCTCCCTAAGCTCACAAAATTCCTTCCACACAAAAGCATTCTCATTAGCATCCTCCATGCTGGCTCAGTCTTCTCAGAGCTGCTCATCCAGTATCTGGCCCCTCTCCCAACTCACACACCTCAGCCTGGAGTTTCTTCTGACAGTGGATGTCAGCTGGTTATGTTCACATTTATTCTGTATCCATGCTTGAGGTCTCTATAACAGTGTGTCCACATAAGTTACAGACCTGCCTCACAAACTGCAGCAAAACATCATATTCTCACTATGTGTTGTGCTGGTCGCCACTACGCCTGCAGAAGGCAGGACTGTCTGTGTATTTAAGTGCTCTGCCTGACTTCCAAGTTAAGGCTTTCTGCCTCTCAAAATAGCCTGACCACAGCACACCTGCAACAAAAGGAGGTGTTCTTGAATGTCACTACTTCCCAGAACCACACACACACACAAAAGGCAGAGGAGCCGCACCCCAAGCACAGACACTGCTCCTGCCTGACCACAGCAGCGATTCCACATGCAGCCCAGCAGCTGTAACCGGTCCCCTGTGAACTGGCCGTCTGAGCAAAATGCACAGAAATTTGAAGCCAGGATGCTGCAGTAGGAATAGCAAGAAGCCAGCCCAGGTGATGCTTGGTAAATTCTCTAACGGCAGTGAACTTCAATTCACACCCTCCTTTTCTCACAGGCTGCTCTCTGTCACACCTGTGTGTTTGCAGGGCACCTGAAAACCCACCAACACATTAGGCTAGACCTCATAATTCCTCAAAATTCAGCATTTCCACTAAATGTAGGAATAGATGCGACTATTGAAAACTTGTTCAGTGCTCCCCATGGTGCGACAACCCCAAGTAATATACTACAAAACGGGTATCTGTCGCTGTAAGATCTGTCCCATCTGGGGAAGCAGAGCCCTTCGGGGGTTAGCGGCGCTTCTCCAGCTCCTGGCTGGTGACACAGCGTGTCCTGGCAGCCAGTGCAACCTGGGTCTCTCGCAAGGAGCTGGCAAGAAGGTGCCCTCTCTAGTACCTTCCACATGAGGAAGACCAGACACTTTGCAGGTATCTTAGGAATTCCCAACCCATCACCAAGACACACATACACCGTGCTTTGGGAGAGGAGGGGCGGAAGGGAAGAGGATGGCTTTCTCAAAGACTCAACAGAGTGAGCCTTCACCAGAAACAGGGAGGAATGACACCTAGGGATTCCAGTGTCCAGGATGAGACCAGACAGCCTGAACCAGCAGTTGTCCAGCAGCATGGCAGGAAGAATGAAAGCCTGAGGGCTGGTTAGCGGTGCCCAGCATCTCAGCAACTCTCCTCAGCACTCTCCGGGCGCAGCTATTGCGATGCTCCAAGCAGCAGAGCTCTGCTGAGAGGGTCCTGCTCAGAGGGGCATACAGAAGTATTCAAGTCTTTTGCCAAAGGCAGAGGAGAAGCCCACTTTAGACATTCTTGTATTGCAACCTCCTCTCACATATACCCTTGATTACCCTTGGTTTCACCTCTCTCCTCCCTGCCTCTCTGCATTGGTGCAGAGCACATACACCCTCAGGCCCTGCTGTGAGAAGCACATTCAGTTCAAGAGGTGTTCAAGGGGTAGCAAAGCTATCTTAGCAACATGCCTGCTCCCGCAGGAAGCTGGCAGCACGAAAAACCTGGCAGTGACTTTCCAGAGAGGAGCTACACCTTGGAACAGCTCACAGACCCACAGCTCCATCAGATCGGGGTCAGCAGAGGGGAAAGATGCCTCTTGCTCCTGACCCCCCAGCTCACCTGCTGCCACACGTAACACAGCTTTGCTGGGAGGGCCTGTGTCCCACTCACAAACACACCTGCCCTGAGCAGCAGCACAGCACAAAACCGCTTTCTCTGTTCGTGGTTGTCTCCTACTATTCCCTGGCTTCAGAGTCCTGGCAGAGATCAAGCAGGACATGGAGTGGACATCGCAGCTGCTCCTTCACTAGAGAAAGGGGTGTGGGGGTCTCCTGCCCCTTTGCTCTGCAGACACAGAGCAACTGTGAGAAACTGCACGAAGTTAGAAGCCAGCAATTTCATCCTAGAGATCAAAGCCGTTGCTGGGCTGAGTGAGTCTCTTTAGCTTAACAAAGCCCTCCCTTCCTTCCTCCCTTCACCAGGCTTTTTTATACCCTCCCCCAGCCCTACAAGCTGTTAGGGCAAACAGCAGATTCCTGGCCCCAAAAGTTGTCATCTCTTTGGCAGGCTGTTTCATGTGCTGATTGCACACAGATTTGTACAGGGACCACACTGCCCCTCTGTTATCTCCCCTTGCACCCCCCAACAAACCAGCACTCACTGCCACCAGCACAGGCACCTGGACACAGGGCTGCTCGCCCCAGAGCCACTGACCTTTTTCTTCCGGTCCCGAGAGCGGTTCCTGCGTTTGCGATTGGATTCTTCCTTCTCCTTCTGCTCCTGCAGAGCCTGAGCCTCAATGTCTTTTATTTTCTTCAGCTGTTTAGCTGCTTGAGCCATGGCCAGCCAGACTGCAGTTCCCCTCAGAGCTCACACCTGCACTCTCCACGCAGCACCCTCCGGTTCCTGGCCAAGAAAGTCCCTTCCCCTGGCTCAAACGCTGCTGACCCAGATGAGCGTGAAACGAATAATGAGAGGAAAACAGAAAGCAGTCAGCAAGCCCCAAAGGGCAGGCGATGTTTCCAGCTAATTGCTAGATGGAGTCTGGGACACCTTTATAAAGCATTAATAATCCTAAATCCAGCTGTTCCAGAGGTTCTGTGCACCATTTCAGCAGCCCCTGACTGCACTGGCACATCCTGCAGAATCCTCCTTGTGGGACAGGACACGGGGTGATGCTGTGCCGTCTCCCTCCCTGTCTCTCCTGCAGTATGAGAAGAGATGCAGGCAGTCAGCCACAGGAAGGAAAATAACTCTCAGCAATTAATGCATGATGACAAGACAGAAGCGGTGAAAAAGGAGGCTGATGCATTTCATCCCGACTTCTGGGTTCTCTGTAGCGATGCATAAAGAACAGTATCCTGCATGTAGCCAGTCAGTGGCCTCACCACTGCAGTGCTGCTGAGGCAGGCACATATTCCAGCCTCTCCAATTTTCTTCCTCTCAGTCACTCTCTGTGCAGCAGCCGCATCACTCGCTCGCTCTCTCGGTTATGATTCCAGCTCCTTTCACAGGGAGCAACAGGGAATCGCTGCATCGGTCAGGAGGCAAGCAGCATCTCTGCTCAGAAAACAGCCGATACTGCAAAGGATGTGCCAAGTACCGAGCAGAGTGCAGCTTAACAGCATCCTTACCTCCTCGCATCTCTCCCCTGAGTGAGCATCCAGGGTAGGGGAGGGATCTCGACTGTGAACGTGAGACAGAAACCAAGGGCTCAGTCAGCTCTTTGCCTACACAGCATCAGAAAAGTAACCAGAGCCACCAGCTCCTGCGCATCCAGGCATCACCAGAGCTCAAGTCCTACCCAAGGATCCATAGTCAAGGCTTCTGGAGAGTCAGCCGCCCCTTCAGCACACACATCCCTACATTTCACCTACAGCTGCCTTCTAAAAGCACAAAACAATCCATTTTGGAAGCCGGGGTCAGGCCTGGAGGTGTGTGTGAGGGAGCCAGGATAAAACGGGAGTGGACTCTCTGGTGATGACCATAACACAACCTGCAGCAAAGTCTGCTTTACTGTTCAGGTGCTTCTTAGCAGCCTTGCACAGCTGTACTAATTACCCTAATTGCACCTCTTCCACATGAGCACTTTGTAGGCCAAACAAGGCAGAGGCTGAACACAGAGAAATGACCTGTGGCCGACAAAAGGCACATAGGAGGCTGAAGAGTTGTCACAATTAACCATAAAATGCTGAGAGCTCCTCACTTCTGTATGTTTGGCTTTGCATCTTAAACCAGCTCTCTGCTGGCTTAGAATGATTTCTGAGGAATTCCCTAGCTTTTCAAGACTCAGGAATGAAACCCAGTTCTGCTCTGCACAGCAGCACCAGCTCCCACCGGGCGCGCTCGCTCGCTGTGTCTGAGCACGGACCGGGAGGAGCCGCGGCTGCCCCGGGCTCTGCTGGGACTGCACATCCCCGAGTCCCGCCTGCCCGGTTCCGGCCTAAGCTGGGCCAGGCTCCGGAGCCGCAGCCGCTTTGCGCGCCCTCGCTCTCCGGGGGGGCTGTGCCGCACTCCAGGGCCGGCACAGGGTCCCCTGTTTTTCTGATGGCAACAAAGCACCCGCTGGAGACACAGCGACATGGCACCGGGCAGGCAGCGCGCCCGCCGCTCCCGCCTGCCTGCAGCGTGCGGCCTCCTGCAAACAGACCCCACCTCTTAACTCCTTGAGAGCCAGAGCGCAGCGAGCCAGGGCAGGAGCACCGAGGGAGAGCCGCGTATGGGGAGAAAAGGCAGAGGGGTGAGTGGAGTCACAGGGGGACAAAGCAGAAAAGCACCTTCCCAAAACTGCCTGATTTTGTCGCTGATACTTTTAACCTGCTAACCCGTTTGCTGGCTTGTACAGCAGGCACTGTGATCTTTTTCCACACAGTAAGAACGTGTGAAGGAGAACGTACAAGACCTCAGCTGTCCATTTCTCTTCTCCGGGCAGCTTTAGGCAGGGTTGCCAGATGCTCCAAATAAAGGGCTGTTTTGCTCAAAAAAAGCAGCAGCATTGAAGAGTAAGGACCTTTAATGAATTCAGAGGGTACAATTCTAAGAACCATCTAAGACAGACATTATTATTAACAAAACGGGCCTGGGGTATACATACTGTTACAAGCTAACATCACAGCTCAGAAGGTAGGAGGGCTCAGAACTCAGAGATACACATGCAAATGCTTGAAGTAGCCATAAGCAAGACATTTTTCAGAGAAGGTGCAAGTCCAATTAAGAGAGGTGTAATTATCTGCCAAGCCAAAGAAGGCCTTACACCGTGGACAGGCTGTTCTGCAAGTGCAGAACATGTGCACACACTGTCAGAGCCTGCAGACAGTGCTACCCCGTAACATCGTGGTTCTCTTCCTACCTTCCTCCTGCACCAACATTTGCTGCTTGGACTTGGCGAGCCCTGCGCAGTCTCCTGTGCAGTGTTTGTGATGGAGGTTCTTGAGGACAGTGGTCACGTTTCCTGGCAGATCAAAGCGCCTGTCTCACAGCTGGGTAGACATACAGATGATCAAAGGTGTATGCAATGGCCTTTAAGACACTGTTATTTCATGTTTTCCTTTGTCCCCAGTCTTCCAATCATCACCTGCTGACCCCTTGCTGTATATGCCCAGGCAGTTCTGATCACTTTCTGGGGACCAATTCTGCGATCTGGTTTGGTCTCCAGAGCATGCTCACTAACACTAACTAAAGGAGGACAAGGACACTACTCAAGCAACTGCAGTCTTGCCTACTTCAGACTGCAGAAGATTTTCAGTCAGAAAGGAACACAAAGCAACTTTAATCGGCTGCACCGGAGAATGGCTCCTCCCGGCAGAGCGGACTGAAGCCCTGCTTCAGGAAAGCCAGTGTCCAGTAATGATTCAGTTTGTCATATGTGACATCTTTTCCCTTTCCCCTCAAGATACCAGGGAGGATTTCACCCCTGTTGAACTATAGGTTGAGAGCTATTGTCCTGGTACAACGCCAGCTGCTGGCATCTCAAGTTACATTTAGCATTCTAGCTGGAGGGGGAGCAGCACGCCTTCTGAATGGTCTTTGGAGTCTGTGGTGGTTGGTTTTGAAACTTCTGTCTTGAATTGTGATGGCATGATGTAAAAGCCTGAGTTAACTGGAATTAGGTTATCTCTGCCCTAGACATGAGATGGTCCCGGGCAGGGACTTACACTCACGATGTTCTGAGTTATGAAGCATTTGGCCTATGATTAATATAAAGCTTTTATGTGCTGTAGGTGTATGGTTGGTAGACAGGAACCCTAGAGGCGCACTGTACGCGAAGAGAGGCTCATCTTCACCTTTCCTGTTCTTTCAGCAAGGACTCAGGACAGGACAAGTGGGAAATGGACTTAGTAGCAATTTCACTTAACTCACCGCATCATCTTTTAGTCCAACAGTGATTTTTCTCTGCTTTGGAGAAGTTGTTTGGGAAATATCTGGAACAGTAGGTGTGTCGTATCTTGTTGCTGCTTGTTCCTATTGAATAAAATGGGGAAACAGAGGATGACAGAATTTCAGTAAACAGACTTCCTCCATTAGCTGAAAGGTACCATGTGCATATACTGCCAACATGTTAGGAGAAAATAAGCTTTTCAGGAACCTCATTTAATTATTTAGCACTGAGCATCACGTTTATAAGTTTTTCCTTGAAAACAGATTATTTGTGCTATCTGGTACCTCAATCACAGACTGGGAATCTACTATGTGACAAGAATGAGAAACACACCAACGAGAGAGTCCCTGTTCCAAAGAGTTCATAGGATAAAGTAGTTGGCAAGGGAGAACAAATAGATACTGACAGGGGAACCCGTAGGAAAATAATCACACAACGTGAACAAGGTCATTCTGTGGCAATTCCACATGCAGAGCTCTCCTCCAGAACAGAACCCCCGCTGAGGAAGGAAGCACAGAAACAACCACTTGACTCTGTCTGCGAGGTATGGCAGCTGTTTCAAGAGATTGAACATAGGGCTGGAGCGCTACCCCGCTCTAGATGGAGATCAGTGTTTGGTGGAGCTGCTGAGATTCTCTGTATTAGGTGCAAAAGGATTTTACATTGAAAGCTCAACCTCAGGCAGCTATTTTTAGGTAAATTATTCTGGCTGACAAGCTATGAAGATAAAAAGATGCTGCAGGCCCCACCTCAGCTGTAAACTCGGTCTGCCTCAGTCTGTCTGCATTGCTCCATCGCTGCAGAGATGGATCTCAGCAAGGAGCTCTCACCCCAAGTTGGAAACCTAATTAAGATGGTTCCATTTTTTTTTTAACATTTTCTTAATTATCGCATTAATGAGCTTTCAGAACTGTCAGACCACTTAAGATAATTCTCCTTCACATGAGCCTCTTTCAGAACCACAAGGTTCCTGGCAGTAGTTTGTGTGTTGCCGTGGGTTGCATTCAAACTCCTCCCTGATGCTGAGGTGCTGATGAATTCAGAGCAAACCCGCCGGTACCGAACACCCCGCGTCCCCCGGGGCGCCTGTGGCTGCGCACGGCGCACAGCAGTGGCCGCCCGCACCGCGCCCGCTCTCCTGCTGCGGGACGGCCTGGCCTGGCCTGGCAACTGTCTCAGGAACAACAAAAAACCCCAACAAAACACCAAAAAACCTTCCCGTTCAGCCATTCTCAAACACGAGAGTTTGACAGCTCATATGACAAGATTCTAAAAAAGAGCTCACCTTGTTCACAGCTCCTAAATGTGGTTGTCATCAAGTTCGCCTGCACAAACAGGTTGCTATTAACAGTGCAGCTTATTTAATCAAATAATGCTTTTTATTAAAATTTCTTAAGTAGCAATTACATTTATCAGCTCATTAACTCTGGAATCACATTTCCATGGTCTTGTTTATGGATTTCCATAAACACTTACCTTTGGTCCTCAGCCCACAAAGCTATAAAGTTGTTATAAGTCATTATGTATTTATCTAGATATTTGCTTTTTCTTCTTAAAATAGTTTCAACTACCTTAAGAACTGAGAAGTGCACAAGAAGCGTAATTTTAATTATTATTAGCATTGGCCCTGCTCAACCCTAGCTTGACATCTTGTTATTAAGCATTAAAAAGATCTGAAATAATTATTTGAAAAGCATTTAATATCAGCATGTGTAACCATAATTTGGTGCCATGGCATCAGACAAAGACTTTCAATTGCCCTACTTGTCAGGTTATGATACCAGTATTTTACTATTTTTGTAACATAACTGTATGCTGTTATTTCATGGAAGTGATTTAACGGAAAAGCTGTTGCATGCTGCAAGCAACAAACCCCAAAGCATTTTGCATTGAGTTTTGACCATGGACTGGGTGATCTAATATGTCTTTCATCATCAAATCATAGAACGGTTTGGATTGAAAAGGACCTTAAAGATCATCCAGCTCCACGGCAATTGTTTAAGTCTGTAAAGAACAGAGCACACCGGAGCAGCACCCACCACCTCCTAACTCTGCCACTGGATAGCGCCAAAGCTTCACACAACAGACAACTTAAAAAATAAAAGCAAGCTGTGAGCACGGGTTTCTGGCACGGAACGGTTGATTCACTCTGAACCCCAGCACTGACTACGGGAGCGTAACGCATGTACAGGACGTGGATCTGCCGAGATCCCGGTGACGTGAACTGTGACACTGCTGGTGCGCCCACTGTGATGTGCAGGCCATTGAAGCACTGAAAACCATAATCACAGGTCACCCCATCTCTCCCTCATGCTTGAATAACCTAAAAACTGTTGTGAGAATAAATGAATCACCCAGGAGCACCCCTGTGCAATTAACTTCTATCTGTGTCTTGATGTGTTTGATCTGAAAATTCAGGTGCCTCAATAAAACAAGTTGAAGGAAAAATACATCAGCTCAAAGGAAGATGCAGCATCAACCTCACCTTACATAGACTTAAGCTCCATCTTGGTGAGGACTGGAGACACCAAAAGCACATCAAACAATTCTATTCGTTCTCAAGGTCCTCCTTGTTTGTTCACCACAAAACACACACAGTTTGCTTACTTGAAGACGCACTGGTGACAGCACACGTGCAGAAGGCCCGTGGAAGGTTCCTGTCGCAGGGAAACACTCTGTGAGCTCTGCTTCCCTCTAGCGGCCTGAGGAACCGGCGGTGGCACCGCAGCGAGGGCACCGCAGCGAGGGCACCGCAGCGAGGGCACGGCAGCGAGCGCACGGCAGCGAGGGCACGGCAGCGAGCGCACGGCAGCGAGCGCACGGCAGCGAGGGCACCGCAGCGAGGGCACCGTAGCGCGCACCGGCCCGGCCCGCCGGGGCTGCAGGTCAGCCTCGCTGGGTGATGGTTCTAGCTGTGCTACTGGATGCTAATTATGAAGTGAGAGGGCAACAGAAAATGGCAGTGGGGGAAAGCTTCACATACACATTGCAATTTTTAAGTGCACAAGTCAAAACTCTCAAGCAACTGTATAAGCAGAACCTCACAAAACCAGCTAACACGCTTTGCTTAAGCTTTGGGCAGCCCTTGCAGAGAGAAATTTAAAAGTGATGATTTCTGGAGAAGCTTTTGTGATTTTTGCTTTTCTTCTTCTTTCTAATCGCTCTCTGATTAGCAGCTGTAGATAAAAATTAACATGGACAGAGATCTTAGAGGTAAATTCCAAGCACCACCACTCTTCCAGATCAAAAGGCCAACAGGGAATCGTTCCCAGGACCAGGGACAGAGGCCACTGCTCACATGGAAGAAAAAACTCCACATGCACAACTGACATCCAAAATGGCTCAACATAATTTATTTTTTATGTTAAAATGTACAGAGTTCTTTTGAAAGTACTTGCTAGAAAGGGGAAAAAAAAGTGATATTACATACAGGAGAGGAAGGGAGACCATCCAGCCGGGAGCGTATGACATGGAGAATTACAAAGGCATCTAGGCACCCCCTCCCCTTAGCTTACAAGTCACCATGAACAAAGTACAAAGAGGTTACAAAACAGGAAAAGCAAATATAAACAGACAGGAATAGACTCAGCTTCATTTGTACATGCGGCTTTTAGAGGCATCTGGAGCTCCTATTCACACACTCTAGAGATCTCTTTAAAGAGAATTTTTATCTTTCTTAAAATAGTTTTTAATATTCTACAACAAAGATAAAAAATTTTAAAGATGGAATGAAATGAAAAAGCTCTTATTTTTAAAAGGCATCAAAGTCACTAACAGTGAGATTTTTTTTTTAATTTCTTTTAGAAGATTACCCAAGTTATCTTGCTAAAAATACATATTTTTTTTTTTTAACAGAAGTGAAAAAATGGTAGGTACCAATATTACTGCGCTGGATAATTTCTTTTTATATATAGAAAAGAACATTTTTTTCTACAATAGTTCTACAGTCACAAAGGCTTGTGGAAAAGGGAGCTGCCCAATTGATAAAAAAACATACAAAACCAAACCAAACATAATGGCAAACAAACTGAACTCACGGCCCTCGTTTCAACAGCTTCTCCTCCCGCCTCAGCCCCCCGGCCCCAGCAACCGGGAAGCAGCGACGCAGCTGCAGGTCCGGGAAGGAGAGGGCAGCACAGTGCGTGTCCTGCACGGGCGCTGGGACCGGGATAGTATATACAGAGAGATGGGGTCCTACACAGCCTTGTACATGCTCAAAACTAAACAGAAATAAAAAGTGGAAGTCCTTTGATTTCTGCCTTGTGTGGTTAGCAGTTATTGGAGGAAAGTCCATTTTAGTGCATCTGAAGAAACCCCAACTTTCTTTTAGACTCTTTTGGTTTAAGAACAAAAGACATTAGTCTTATTAATGTGTCTGTATTTCTACTTCATATACAATAAAAAAAGAACTTTACATTAAAGGGTGTCCCTTTTTGTATTGGGTGACATGCCAGCAGTGTAGCCAAAAAGAATGTAAATTGGATTATGCGGTAATAAACAGCAAAATCCTGCCGCCTGCATCCTACTATGGTGTTTGGTCTGTTTCACTCCAGGAAAACAGGCCGATTCCCTTCTTTTCCCACACTAGATTCAAAGTGTGGCTATTCCTATAAAACGAGTCTCAAACACAGTGGAAGAATCAGGGAAAACATCACTGATCCCCCCACCCCGAGAGCGGCACATTCAGCAGCTTCCCACCCCATACCAGGAACAGACGAGTGGCACCACCACCACAGGGTTCTCATCAAGTTGCTTAAACTTACACTTGATCTTCCAAGATGATCTGAGTCAAGAGCTTAAGAGACAGACCACTGGAAACAGCTGCTGTTGAGCTCAGCCTGACCCGAAGGCTCAGAACCAAGGCTCTCAGCATTTCGCAGCACGTACTAGAGTGGAGTCTGAGATCTCCCAGCTGTGGTTCACCAGAAGAGCCGCAACCATTGCCCTTTCCTAGCAGACTGCTGACCAGCCCGTCCTCCTCACGGCTGCACCAGGACACAAACAGCTCTCCCTCGAGATGCTTCCTGTAGTTCAGTGACAGAACATGTGTGCATGCATGCATCCACACGCACGTGTACATGCATGCCTGGGTGGTGAATGGGATCGTTTTAAAGTTACATTATATTTTAAGCATGAAACATACAATTTCAATTAACTCATCTACAAAAACACCAATGTGAATAGTTTATTGTTTACACGTAACTCCAAATTTGACTGAGGGTGAGGAAGTCAGGAAAAGTTAAAGATTAAACATTTTTCCTGACCTGCAGAAATAAAGAGCTTCATTTATCCTCTGTGTCCCCTTCCAAGTCTCCCAAAAAGTGCCTCCTGCTAGAAGTAGGAAATGCTAGGTAGGGTCTACAAGGTAGGGTTGGTATTCTTTGAGATGTCAAACATTTCACATGACTGCAGCACGAGAAGCTGCATACAGAGGGGCACAGGGGAGGCAGAAGGACATACATTTGAAAAGAAAAATTTATAAAGATGATTTCACTGTTACACACATTCTGTCCACATTGTCAGCAAAGTAAGGCTCTTTTTAAATTATGAAAAGATTTTGTGCATGTTTTCCCCTCTAAAAAACATCTGTAAATGATTTTAGCTGTAAAATGTTTCAAGATTGTGAAGAAAACAAAAACACACACACAAAAAAAATCCCAAAAAATAAAGACCAGGCTTCCTAAAAAATAAAATAAACCAAAGAAAATCCCTCTAAATCTACAGCAATATTTTAACTGGAAAAAGGTCCATTTTCTCTGGTTTGTCAGTATAAAAGGTTCCTTTATTTATATATATTTCAGTTTTTAGGATGCAAGTTCATCTTGCTCATCTTCTCATGTACGGTCCATTGAGAGACTGCTTGGGCACCCCAGCAGCGTTCATGTAGCTGTGGTGGGAGGGGCCAGTGTACATCATGTTTCCATGAGGATTTGGCTGCATAGGCTGCTGGGTGTAGGCCTGGCTGCCCATCATTCCCATCTGCATCTGCATAGGATACTGTGCTGTCTGATTCATGTAGGCTGGGTTGCTATGGTAACTGCTGTTCATCATCGGCTGGGTCATCCTGTAGCTGTTCATGGCGTTCAGGGTGTTCATATTCATGGAATTAACGTTGTATGGGGTGGTCGGCATCAGGTTGACTCCCATGTTCATGCCCCGTTGAACGGCCAGCGTGCGAGGACCAGCCTGCATGGCGACGGCAGGTGGGCTGCGGCCATAGAGCTGCTGCTGGTGCGCGGTGGCAGAGGGCAGTGGAGCCGACTTGGAGCGGATGGAAATGTGTCCCTTGACCGGCATCTGCCCCTGCAGCCTCTGCGTGTGGGGGATGCCAATGTTGGTAGCGGACATGTTACACTGGAGCAGAGGCGACGTGAGGTTCATGGTGGTGGACGCCAGGTTTGGTGGAGGTGTCATAGTGGCTTGTGCTTGTGGGGTGCCTGCTAAGGGATGAGAGGGAGCGAGCTGAGCCAGTCCCGTGTTGGACAGAGAAACGCTGGTTGCATAGGAAGTCACAGCAGGAGAATGGCTATAAGGCATGGCATGGGGGTCCATAATGGTGTTTGTCAGCTGCTGCAACTTGGCTAAACTGAACGTGGCTGATGGTTGTGAATAGCTCCCAGCACCAAAATCCCCTGGAATCCTCTCATAGATACTTATGTTACCAGTGCTTCCTGACTCGGGTATTTCCATGATCATGGGTGCTGGCGTGAAGCTGTTGTTCATGCTACACTGAGACAGCGGAGGTTGCTGCTGGGGCGGAGGTGGGGGCTGCGGCTGCTGTGACTGAGGCTGTTGCTGTTGTGGCTGTGTTGTTGGTTGCTGGTTACTTGGAGGCCTTTCTACTACACAGCTCTGAGGTGACTTGATATTGCAGTTTGCTGCAGGCTGGACAGTGTTTTGCTGCATCATGCTGCAACTGCTGCCAATGTTTGCCATTTGCTGAGTGACAACACAACTGTTCTGGGTGAGACTGCTAGAAGATGACAGTCCACCATAAGAACAGCTGCTCTGGGAAGAGTTATTTCCACAAATGCTGCCTCCCATAGTGGAGTCATAGCTGCTGGGGTTTTCATAATTCTCTGTAGTGCTCTCAATGCTGCCAAGGTCACTGAAGCCACTATCCACCACCTGCTGAGAGTGGTCTGAAACTGAAGGCACATCCATCATGGGGCTGGTCTCCATGTTCTGCATAGAGGGTGCGGACAGGGATCCTTGCTCAGGACTGATCTGGGTGTAACTGCTCTCCAGAGCAGGCACGTTTGGGCTGCTGACAGAACGTACAGACTGGCTGGGGTGGGACTGAACAGAGGATATTGGACTGTTGTGTTCTGAGGCCTGGCAATCTTCAACCATTGATATCTGAGGATCCTCCTCAGTCTGGGTGTAACTCTGCAAAGTCTGACAAGCTGCAAGAGTTTCTTCACAGTCCTGGTAAGCTACATCATGCTCATTGCTTTCCTCCTGTGTCAAGGACTGGACTGCTTGAACAGTTTCAAGATCTAGTTCACTATGAGGAATCTCTTCCTCTTCCTTTAATTCAATTAACCCTTCTTTATTACTTTGCTCTTCTTCGTGATCATCTTCAGACCCAGGGACGTGCTCTGAGCCCAATGACGTCTCATTGGAAGCCTGCTCTTCCTCAGAATCTGCCTCTGCTTCATCTTTCTCTTTTGCATCTTCTCTACTGCTTGGTATGCTTGTTTCTAAAAAACATTCTTGCACCTGAGGCTCCTCCTTCACCCCTTCTCTAACAGGCTGTTCCTCCAATTCTTTTTTCTTCACAGAGTCCAGATGACCATCATCTTCGTCATCAGCATCATGATCTTCATTTTGATTTGTCACTACTGCAACTTCCTCTTCTTCCTCATGGTCATGCTCAGGTTCATCTAGTTCTTGCTGTTCTTCTTCTAACTGCCTTTGCTCTTCTAAAGCCTGCGGCTTCTCCTCTACCTCCTCTTCTATCTCAGGCTCTTTTACTTCTGGCACCAGACTGCTGTTGCTATCCGCAGGAGAAACTGCTCTTACTTCACTGCTGGCTACATCATCATCTTCTCCCTCTCCTACCTCTTCTGCTTCCATATTCACATCTTCCTCTTTCCTTTCCTCAATAAGAGGCAGCTCTTCTTTCTGCTCAACACCTTCTTCATCTGAAATCTTGGGCTTACGCCCCGTTTTTGAATTTGCTACCACTGCATCAACTCCTTCATCCTGAACTGATGGTGGCACCTTTTCCCGGTTCAGTTTAAAACCTGGTTTTCGACCAGGTCTCTTCTTCCAGTGGACTGGTTTTCGGCTTTTCCCTTTTGGCCATCCCTTCTTCTTTTTCATGGGAGTAGAAGTATCTGGCTCAAGTGAAGAATCCTTTGCTTCACATTTTCTCAGCATAGACAATGGTTTCAAAGTTGGGTTACCTGAAAACACAAATTGAAAGATACTGTTCAAACGTTTTTGTTTGACCTGAGCACTCAGGGAAGCTTTTCTAAGCATTCCCATCATGTTTATAAACTTCGTGTTATCAATATTACCTCAGGGATTTATTGTGAAGGGTAACAAGAAGGATCAAGATCTGGCCATTAGGAATCATGTTGCACATTACATTTTCAAAGAACAGCAATACTTTCAAGATTTTGCATGGTCAAAGCTCTGAGCCTTTAATACACAATTAAACACCAGGCTATACGATAAAGTCCTAGAGAGACTCACCATCCTTTAGAAATTTTATTTATACAATATGTTCACAAAGGAAAATGTTCCAGTGCAGGGGAACACGTGAAGCTGCAATAAAAGCATGTTTCCATTTAGACCTCTATTTTGTGCATCTGCTGAAGAAAGGAAGCATTTCCACTTTTTTCATGGCTTATGCTTTTAAATGCCAATAGAAATACACGAATGACTGAAATTGGCTAGATTTTTTTTAAAATCTGAGAAATCATTAAAAGACAGCTGAACTTCTCTGTCATCTGACTTCTATTTGATGAAGCAAGTCTTGCATTTTAGTGACTTCCCAAACACCAGAATAGGCTGAGAGTTTATACAGCCAGAAAGGAATGTGATCATTCACTGAATTTACTGAGTACTGTAAGGCATTCCCTGAATTAATTTGGTTTTGAACCTGCCAATTAGGATAGTTGGTGACGTCTTACACAACTGTTGGTAAACTACTGCAACAGTTAATTGTACTTTACCACCTGAATATCTGACTTCAGACAATGGATTTACCTAATTTGCTTTTGTATTAATTTTTCTTTTATCTGCTAGGCAGAAGATCTCTCTTACCAAGTAACAGTTCTCACCCAAGTCATCAGTACATTTAAATAGTAATTTTTTTAAAAAAATTGCTATTTCTCGTCCCCTTCTTTCGCATTTCCTATCTGCTACAAAAGATTAGATTTATCACTTCTCAGGTAAAGACTCTCTGATTTTATTACCTGTACTGTCATGGATTTAATATTTTTAGGAATTAAAAAAAAAAAAATCTATTATTTTTACCCTACGCACTTGTCATAATCTCCACAAAAGAACATGGATTTGATGACCACTCCAGATTTCACGTGCATCTTTTTTTTAGGACACTGAGAAACACATGTAGTACATGCTTATTCAGTTGCACTTAATTAAACGAGAGTGTGCTGGCAAACTTGAACAGAAGATTCTTAACAGTATTCACATTCGCAGTAGAACTTACAGGTAGAACTAGAAAAAGCAAAATAATAAAGCTCCATCTTCCCCCATGCAACACTAATCAAGTTGCACAGAACTGGTAGAATATAGAGAAACAAGCTTTATTTGTTTTCTACACCACAGAACACACTATTGTCTTCCAGAATGCCTAATGCTTATTAAATACTGGCCTTGACCCACCACACCACACTATCCATTCTCGCTGTAGCCCTGACAGCAATCAAGACCGGCTCAAATTCTCATCAGACACAAAATTTAAGAGACTGCAAAGTTACATTTCAGGGGAATCATAACATACTTTGTTACGGAAAACTGAGGGCTCTTCAATCAATTTCCGTTTTATTTCTGTAAGCAACCCTGCTGCACAAGTTTTTCCATAATCACAGATACCAGTTCCACTAGAAAAGCTGAATCCAAAGGACACCCTATGACTGGGTCACTGCTCATCACATAGTTAAAAGCATGCACCACATTTTCTTAAGACTTGGGAATGTTTGAGGCTGGTTTGACTGGTAGTTTATGCCTAACCCTACCTTTTGGCTTTAAGTTACAAGGCAAGGTAAGCAGCTTGTTCCATCATGAGCTAGTATCACCTGCAACTCGCTGACACACTATCTATATCAAACTTTCAACCAAACATACCATTAGTGTCATCAGACTCCTCCTCATCTTTGGACTTCCTCTTAGAAGAGGGCGTATGCCTGAGCGTGTCCGTCGGGGCTAAGTGCCGAAAGTATCCACTGGGCAAAAGTTCATTCTCCTCCTCTTCATCCTCCTCCTCCTCTTCCTCCTCCTCAATCTCGAATGTGGGCTCTAATCGGGGCATTGGTCGTTCAGAGTCCGAGTCCTCAAATGGTTCATCCAGCACTTCCGTGGTCTCTGAGATTGTTTCAGTGACAACACTGCTGTTGTGGTGCTTACGTTTGCGGACTCGCCTCTTCCGATGAAGAATTGATTTCTGGAAGCGGAAGGTGAGAGAAGACATTTTATCATGTGTAGTAGAAATAAACCACTGATAAATAGAAAACATGAACAGCATAGTTCAACAGTCTAGGCAGGACCAGAGAGCTCCCTCTGGGAATCCAGACTTCATTAGAAATACTGACTGGCACCTGCCTTCGGTTAGATGTCACATACAAGATGACTGACTTCCCATGAAGACTGCTGACTTGACGTTTGTGTAATAGCACAAACCATTTAAATAACTGAAGCTAACAGCCCATCCGTAACAGCTGAAAGCTCAGAGACACTACAACATAGATGTGAATAGTTTAGAATAAGCAATACATACTGCCAAAATAGTTCGCAAGATATAGTCAGAGACAAGAAGAAATAACGCACACACCTTTCGTTTTAATGTTGGCTTGGTGAGAACAGGTGGGGAGTTTGACCGAGGACTGACAGGCTCATCATCTTCCTCTTCGCTACTCTCACTGAAACACCTCAGCAGTGCCCTGTCACTGTCACTGTAGCGGCGGGATAATCTGTCACCGTCCTCCGGGAACCTGCACTTCAGTGGCTCCGTATTCTTCAGCTGCCCCCTCCACCTTTCGATACTTTCACTGTACCGCCGACAGGGAACTGCAGGTTTTTCACCTTTGCCATACTGTCCCTGGGAAACTGCAGATTTTTCCTCATCTTCAGCATACCGGCCTCTTGGGGCCGGAGACTTCTCCGCACATTCACCACATCTTCCTTGCAAAGCCACCGACTTCTCCTCACAGTCGCTGCACCGGCCTCGCAAGGCTGCTGATTTCTCCTCACATTCGCTGCATCGCCCACTGGGAGCTGCTGTTTTGTCCTCAATGGGCAACATCGGCTCCTCCTCACAAAAGGGTTCACGAAGTTTTTTGCCCTTACGGTTCCATCGACCTCTTCGTGACGGCTGACTGTTTGCAGGAAGACTATCCAGGGGAAAAACGTGCTTGTTTGGCCGTGCGGAATTGGCTGGAGCAACAATGTCTGGCTTTTTTTCACTCTCTGTGGGTGAGTAAGGCTCTTGCTCTTTCTTCTCCCATGACACAGATTTTACCATCTGATTTAAATAAAAACAGATTTCACACTTCATATTTAAGCATCCATATCTATCCTGAATTCGACTCCACAAAAGCTTTTGGGCAAGGAAGTCAGAAAAGTTTCGCAAGAATGACATTTAAGAATCTGAGAATAACAAAAGAATGGGTGTTATGACACTCTAATGGTGCTAACTGCTACTCCTTTCTACCCAGGTGACCACGTATCCCAATTAGCTTCCTGAACAATGACTTCAGTCAGCAGTGGCCATCCAGTAGCCTGCTGGAATGCAAACATCTTGCTACATTCAAACACAGTATTTGGGTAATTTTCAAGGAAAAAAGTGTCAGAAAAACTTGAAGCTATTTTTCCATTAAAATGCACAATTAGTTTAATGTAAATGCAGGAAGAGAGCATCACTTGCCTCTCAGCATTCCAGCTAGTGCTTATCGCCTGATGTGAGTGCAACCCTTCAAGGACAGCAGCCTAGACTGCAGTAAGCTTCACGGCTTGGTGGGCAGTAATTCCTAAGCTATTAGTGGCTTTGCAAAAGTAAATAGCAAAAACCTTTGGTGAAAAATGTTAGAAGTTTTTGTTGATTTGTTTCCATTTATGCAATTTATCACTTACCGAAATACTGGGTCCTTCAAACCAAAATCCATTTCAAGTTTGATGAGTGATCAGGTTGCTTGAGAGTGGAAAGCAAGGTGCGGTCGGTTGGTTTGTTTTCGGGGTGTGTGCGTGTTTTGTTTGTTTGGGTTGTTAGTCTGTTTTTTGTTTTGTTTCAGGTGTAGTTTTGGTTTGGTTTGAACACCCCCTGCCCAACACATATGGCAAAAATCGTTTTACTCTTTTCAGAGATAGTCTTCAACCTCTCTCTCGACTACACCTCAATGTTTGCCCTATTTTTAGTTTCTAATCTGAAACTATAAAGCTACACAAACTAATCATGGCCACACTGTTTGTTACAATCATGCCAAATGCCCACGCTTGGCATTTGAAATCTCGTTAGCGTTGCCTACAAAAGCACTGAATGTAAATTATATGCCATGCAGAAGTAACAGATTCACTCTTACACTGGTCTCTGGATCCTTTTCTTTCTGCTGTTCTTGCTCTTCATTTTCTCCATCCTCTGTCTCATCTTCTTCATCTTCAGAGACAACCGAGTTGGAAACTATAACAGGCGTCCAACGCAGACATTCCGCATCCACATCTATAGGTCGGACATTAGTTCTAAGCTTTGCCATATGTTCCTGGATAAGTTTCTCCCGACGAATGATCACAAATCTAAACAGTAATAATACTCTGATCAACAACAGGTTACATACTGTACGTGTTATCATGTGAAGCGGATACAAGGTATTACAGAAAAATCTGCATACTCTCAATCAGTGCTACCATTAATACCTTCAGAGAGGACAGAAAGCTCATTGAAACTGTATAATTTGAAGCATCGTCAGACTACCAGAGAAAACACCTTAAAACTGAGAAAATGTTGTCAAATTATTTCGGCTTCTTGTTAATGGTGAATCCATCACCCTTCCATGGGTAATACTGAGTTGCAGAGTATCACTTTTATTATGTGTTAAATGGACAACAGCTATGACATTTGCGGAACAGGCAACATAAGGCTCTTCTTTGCTCTGTTTTGCAAGTATGTTGAGACTGATTACGCTGAGGGACCCCAAAACAACATGGCCAAGAGTCCAATTTGCTTTCTCGCACAGCTGCGAATTACTCAGAAATTCCACAGTTGCAGAGCCACACAGCTAGAAATCTGATCTTTGGCACTGAACGATTCTTGCATTGCACACGAGCGCCATAAATCTCTACAGCCAGTATTTAGACACTTAAGTCTTGAATAAAATCAAGCTTATTAGATGTCTCCAAGCATCATTAAATTTAATTCAAATATATGTGAAGCTATTTGGAAATACAACAGGACTCCTGTACTCACTGATCACTGCGGAAGTCAAGCATTCGTAGGTGATGCAGAGTGGAAGTGATGTCTTGAGGGCAGATTCCAGTCAGCTTACTCAATTTCTTGATGCTTAATTGCTTGTCACGCTGATGATAAAGGCACTCCAATATTACACTTTTCCAATACGCCATATAGGAGAGGCGCCCCAGGTCTGACAGGGGCTTCTCTGGTGATCCCGCTTGACCCTCACGCTTTGAAAGCAAATAGCCTGAAGATACACAAGAAGAAAAATTTTAAAAATTAGCATATATAGCTTCTGTTTCCACCCCAACTACTACAAAGGCATTTTCCCAGAAAGTACCTGAATGCTACTTAAAAGACACATATTATAATTTTGAAGGATACTGTGAGTAGTCTGGCCATTTTTTTTTCTAAACTTGCGTTACTCAATGATAGCGCACAACATTTCTGAACCTCATAGCCATCAGACACCGGCTGTGGGCAATGCCACGAGATGGCAGCAGTTGCCTACCTAGAAACTACACCAAGTCTGAAATAGTCTACTGACTATCTTTCAACTGGAATAGCAATTTTGAAGGTGACAGAGGGGAAACACATTTTAGCCATTTTAAAATAATATGGCAAACAATTTTCTTGAAAATTCTCCACTGTCAAACTTCAGGGCCATATTGGAGAGTACCCAGCTTTGTCTGCAGAGACTTAATTAAGCCTGTGACACACTGCACAGGTTCACTGAGGACCAAGAGGCTGCACCCACCTCAGTATGACAAGGAGGGGAGGGGGGAACCAGCTGACAAATGTGTCACCCACTGCTGCTCTAATACAGCCACATTTTTTGTTTTCTCAAGATGCATCAAGCTGGTGAAGATTTCAAACCATGCAGTTTTAGGTTTGTCTTTCTGTAGGAAGAACTACATGCACAAGGTAAGCCTCTGCTAAAATCACTACATTGACATATGCCTACAGTTTCCACTGTAAATTGCTTACACAGGAAACATGAGAATTAGGGGAAAGATGATCAATTTGTCTCTAGAACTGATGCATTCCAACAATGAGAGCAAACTGTGAAGTTCAGATGATTTTGTGAGCTACAGAATCCTTTGTCCTGAGATGATTTTTAATTTGAAAAATATCCACTTCCACAGCTAAGCCTTTCTTTAAAATACGAAAACATAAAGACTAAAAGAAGTGATGAAAAAGTTCCTTACTGAAGTCAATTAGGAACCTGCCATAGCCCTTACGCTGGTATTGTGGAAGAATCATGATACAGGAAACATTGTACTTCTGTTGGCAGTGTTTTTCCTGTTGGGAAAAATGCAGCAAATTAAAAAAACAAACAAACAAACAAAAAAACCCCAAAAAAAGATGACTAGAGAGAAATAGTAGAAGTTGTTCTGTACAAGGCCCTAATTACTTCTACAGCAATATAGCAAAACCTGAGATAGAAAGCCACAGTCGGAGTTTCTTAGGAACAACAATGCACATGTGCCAAGGAAAGAGACTACAAAAGAGACCTGTGTTTCAGTTCAGAAAGACAAGAAGGAAACCTTGGCAGAACTACCACCTTCTGCTCAGATACCATGCCATATAGAACACAGGCTGCATAGCAGATAAAGTTCAAAACATAAACCCAGAAGACTGCAGTATGCCAGTGAATCTTTAAACGTTATAACCAGAACATACTAAAATCCAATCTCAAATCTGCTGTTCTGAAGACATTCAAGTAAACAATTACAGACAAAAATCTTAAGGCCTATCTGAAATCTTGACCCAGTTCCGTCAAAAAAAAAATAAAAGGTTTGAAATGAGGTGCAAAATTGACAAATTGCTTGGAAAACAATGTATTTACAGAAGGAAAGATGAGATACAACTACTTGGTAAGAATGTTTCTCTCACAAACAGTACTACCCATCACCACCAAGAGCAGGAAGTCACTTGAAGAGCTGTGCTTTCTTAGCAGTACAAGTTCCGTAGAGAATATATGCTATTCAACACAATGAGGAAACTTATTATTAGTTGCCAGTCTCTAAATGTAACATAAATAAAATCTGGTTGCAACAGACGTCTATATCCATATTACGTAATGCATTATATAAAATGCAAGGGCCTAAATTACAATTACTTAAAGACTCCAAAGCAGCATTTCTCACCATAGCAAATACAGTTCCAAGTCTGAATTACTCAAATACTTGCCTTAGAAAAGTAGCCAACAACGTGACAGCCCTTGACATCATTCTGTGTCAGCACGTAGAAAAGAAATGGCTCCACATCGTAATAGAGAGTCTTATGGTCCAGGAAGAGTTTGGCTAACAAGCACAAATTCTGGCAGTAGATAGTGCTGACATTGCCATCAACCTTACAGAAATGAAGAAAAGTTTTGTCACTCCATTTGTTGTCATGCAAGGACATGCTTCATCTGGGTATCCCTGCGTGTTTGGAAATGTCTAACATGAGAAGAAGACTTCCCTGTCACTTGCAGCATCTCAAAGGACTTCAGCTTCCATAGCATAACGGTCATGGCCAAGTTACTGTTACATTCATTAGCTAAGAGAGAACTTAAATTCATTTTCCTAAAATGAAAAAGCATTTTTACAAAGTGAGCCTTCTCATGTTTTATGGATGAATAATCTACATGAGGTCAGCTCCCACTGCTTGCTTGTAGTTCTTCATTCTTAGCAACTCAATGCTTCAATGATGAAGATCTGCAGGGCTATGGAAAACTTATCACACAAGTGGGTGCTAAAGAGTCTACTTTACAGATAAAAGTGAGTGGCTTGGTTTTCTAACTTACCTCAAAGACTGAAATGTTGTTTTTTCTGTAAATTTCATTGGCTGGAGGATGAAACCAGCCACATTTTTTCATGTGCTGCTGGAGAATAGTTCTGCTTTTCATATACTTTAAACAGAATTCACAAAGGTACAACTTGGGTAGCCTGTGAACAAAGATAAAGAAAGATCAAAGACCGAATACATAGACTTTTGTATAAAATTCCTCACTCCCACAGAGAAGTTAATGAAAACAAACCCAGTATTTACTGACCTTGTGTACGTGCCAATCAGGCCAAAACCATCTTACCATACTTAAAATCATGGCACTTACTTATTCTATAATGAATGCCTATTAAAAAATGTACTTAATGTCCTGCATAGTTACTTTTACATTATTAGGTTATGTCAGAATAAATACATGCATTGATTAGAGATACTGTGATACAGCTGTTATGTGACATGAACAATATGAAGGCAAGTGTCCCAGCACTGTTGTGATTTAACTCCATTTACATACTCTAGCTTGGGCAGGGATGCTATTTTCAGTTTCCTTCAATGCCTTTAGCAGAGCTAAGCTACCAGGAAAAGTGTCTGGATTATGTGTACTTTGCTTCTGTCCTACATGCAGATAGAATCTTAATACTTCTACACCTGCTGGAGTACAGCTTTCCTACAAACACTGAAGCAGAAAAGAGAAGAATGTTCAGTCATACCTGGAGTATTCCTGTGGATACGGGGAGGAGTACCACGTCTGGATTTCATACTTGCCAAATTCGATGACAGAAGGACATCGGACTTGGGGATCAGGAGGCCCAGTTACCCCTACTTTCTATGCAAAGAAAAAAAAAAGTTTTCATGAATTTCCAAATGAAAGACTTCTAAGCTGAAATAAATGGAAACATTCTTATCTACAGTCCTTTCTACCTGAACTCAGAGAACTAGTTTTACCAGCTATTTAACAGGCATACGTTCTGACACAACTAAAGCCACAGCCCTCAAGGCTTTTTAGACACCCACCTTAACCTCTTCTTCTGCTCACTTTCGTATTATCCTTCAGCTCTCTTGAGATCAGTTCCCCATTACTTTCCAGCAGAACACACCAAGCACATTAGCTTCTATGACAGACAGAATCATCTGGAGTCTGTATTTCTTGGTTTTTAGTGTCACGTTGGGGTGGAGGTTTTGGGTTTGTTTAAATTTCTTTTACAGATTGGGGACTTACAGCCACATACTGAAAATTTCACTTTACCTGCAGTGCTTGTTCCTGAATATCTCTAAACAGCTCCATGTCTTTTTCAGTTAAGACATCCTGACTCCCAAAAAAACGCTCCTCATGTTCCTGTTTTCCATCCCAGCCATCCTGATTGTCTGTAAATGAGAGAGAAAAATTGTCTTCACCTACATTTACAAAGGAGCACCTGTTTTTTGGTGCAGTGACAAACATCTTCCGGCTGTATTCAGACACGGTGTGAAGTTTTTTTGATGGGATTTTCTATTCAGATTTGGGACCACAAAGGAAGAACCAGTTCTGGATTTGTGATCACGTAAGAAGTATTGTCATATATTTAACCAGGTCCAAACCTCACCTCTAACACATTGATATTGTTACAAATGCCTTTGTGATACTAAGATAGTTTTGGATAAATGGCTTACCACTATTTCCATTTCTCACAAACAAGGATCACAACGATTTAAATGCTGTATCTGGTGCAACCAAAGAAAGGATACTTATGTTCATCACCCAGGAAACATCCCTTCCTCAATAAAAGCAAACAAAACCCACAAGATGCTTCATCTCATCTCCAAAGCACTAAGATACATTACTGTTCTTCCAGCACCAGCCATGCTAATACACCTAACTATTGTAAAGCTGTAAACCTTGTATGTTATTGCAGAATATTTTCCACTGCCTGCTTAGGAACAATTCAAGCTATGAAACTATTCAACAAGACTGTAACAATCTGAATACAGACATTAAATCAAGGTCCAGTCACAGATTAACGTCTTCAGTCAGAATAGAAAACAAGGAAAGCAGAACTGCATTCAAAAGAAGGGATGCTCTCCAGTAAGAATTTGCCAAACAGAACAAAGCAGGCTCCTCTATGGCTGACAAAATTACGAAACATTTGCATGCAAGCCTATATCACAGACCAGAAACACACGGGTCCGTCAGACTGGTTTTAATTATGTTTCCCATTTCATACTTCTACTTTCCTATTCTTATTTTCATTAGCCACTCCCTATGTTACTGCCTTCAAATGTGGCATTATTTAGCATGCTTCCTAGACCTATCTGCAAGCCCCTCATTACCAAAGTGCATTTTACTTCACAGGAAAAAATTAATTCCTCATCACAGAATCCCAGAATGTCAGGGGTTGGAAGGGACCTCAAAAGCTCCCCCTGCCAGAGCAGGAACAACCAGATGAGGTTACGCAGGAAGGTGTCCAGGTGGGTTTGAATGTCTGCAGAGAAGGAGACTCCACAACCCCCCTGGGCAGCCTGGGCCAGGCTCTGCCACCCTCACCATGAAGAAGTTTCTTCTCAAATTCAAGTGGAACCTTTTGTGTTCCAGTTTGAACCCATTACCCCTGGTCCTATCATTGGTTGTCCACCTCACTACCCGCTCATCCAGACCGCACTCCTCAGTTCAGCTGTGAGGATGCTGTGCAGACTGTGTCCAATGCCTCACTCAAGTCAAGGGAGATCACGTCCACCGCTCTGCCATCATCCATCCATCTTGTTATGTCCTCATAAAGTCAACGAGGTTGGTCAAGCATGACTTCCCCTTGGTGAAGCCATGCTGACTGCCCCTAATGACCCTCTTATCCCTGATATGCCTTGAGATGGCACCAAGGAGAAGCCGTTCCATCAGCTTCCCAGGGATGGAGGTGAGGCTGACCGGTCTATAGTTCCACGGGTCCTCCTTCTTGCCCTTTTTGAAGACTGCAGTGACATTTGCTTTCCTCCAGTCCTCAGGCACCTCTCCCATTTCCCAAGACTTGGCAAAGATGATGGAGAGTGGTCCAGCAATGACCTCAGCCAGCTCCCTCAGCACCCCCAGGTGCATTCCATCTGGACCCATGGATTTAGGGATGTTCAGATTGCCCAACTGCTCCCTAACCCAGTCCTCATCAACCCAGGCAAACTCCTCCATTGTCCTGCCTTCCTCTGGGGCCTCAGCGGTGCGGGGCTCCTCAGGACAGCCCCCGGCAGAGTACACAGAGACAAAGAAGCATTCAGTAACTCTGCCTTCTCTGTATCTTCTGTCACCAGAGCACCCACCTCGTTCATCAGTGGGCCTACATTGCCTCTGCTGTTAGTTTTATCTGCCATGTATTGGAAGAAGCTTTTCTTGTTGTCCTTGATCTCTCTCGCCAGGTTTAATTCAAAGGAGGCCTTAGCTTTCCTAGTTGCCTCCCTACACCTTCTGACAACAGCCTGATATTCTCCCCAAGTGGCCAGCCCCTCCTTCCATGATCTGTAAACTCTCCTCTTCCACTTGAGCACACCCAGCAGTTCCCTGTTTAACCACGCAGGTCTCCTGGCTCCCTTCCTTGATTTCCTACGTGTCGGGATGCTCCGATCTTGTGCCCAGTAGAAACAGTCCCTGAACATCAACCAACTATCTTGGGCCCCTTTACCTTCAAGCAGCCTTGCCCATGGGATTTCCCCCAGCAATTGCCTGAAAAGGCCAAAGTTTGCCCTGCTGAAATCCAGGGTTGCAATTCTGTTTGCTATCCTGCTCCTGCCACAGGAGATCCTGAACTCCACCATCTCATGGTCGCTGCAACCAAGGCAGCCCTCCACCTCTACCGCTTCAACCAGACCCTCCTTGTTAGTGAGGATGAGGTCCAGCACTGCAGCTCTTCTGGTCGGCTCCTCCACCCTTCGCATTAGAAAGTTATCGCCAAGGCACTGGAGGAACCTCCTGGACTGTGGCTGGCCAGCCAAGCAGTCCTTCCAACAAACACCAGGGAAGTTAAAATCCCCCACCACAACCAGGGTCTGTGGCTGTGGGGCTGCTCTCAGCTGTCTGTAGAAGGTCTCATCAACTTCCTCACCCTGATCTGATCACACCTTGCCATCATATATAAAGAGGCAAAGGTCTTCAGCATTGCTTCCATTTTCCAACTGGTGTTCTACCTCAGTGCACCAAAGATCACTGTATTTGAGCGTCAACTTTCATATGAAAGTTTCCAGCCTCTAACAATTCTAGTCACTTCAACATCCTAGTCTTTGAACATCTTCTTGGTGTACAGGATACTTACACTGGCAGGGTGAAAAATCTTTACCTGTGGGCCATTCTGAAGTGCTAGATTTCCTGGTGCCCTTTTTCCTGATCCTATACTGCTGAGAATAGTCTACCACTTCCCCTCGAGCTTTTCGTCCATCAGGGGAAGGAGTGAAGAATTTGGTAAGGCCATCTATAAGCCCTTTGGTTTTCTTGTTAAACTTCAAGGTGGTGCTGCCATCTCTGCAGAAGTCCAAGACATCTGTCTGCTCCAGGTATCCTCCTCCTGATGATGCTGACTGGCTGGAGAGAGCCATCTTACGCTTTCGACCCCGACCAGGGCCAGTTCTAACTTTGCTGAAAGGGCCTTTTGATCTGAAGAATGAGAAGGGGAAAGATACAGTCAGAAGATTCGGTAGGTTGGTTTGTTTTGGGTTGCAAAGTGGACTACCATCTTCCCTACTTATTTATCAGTCACACAGAAGCTAAACACGAACTGAAGAGTTTATTACTAAACTAGTAGCCAAGAGCCTGTGTACCCTAGAGAAGCCAGGATTCTAAACATCTCAGTAGAAGTACTGTACTATTTTTCTCCACACTGAACATTACATGCAATTAATTTGAGTATAAACAATAGATTTTCATCAAATTTAAAACCACATTAAATTAAATTAAAACCAAATAAAATAAAATCAGTAGCCCGAATGAATACATTGCACAGGTTTCAATTTGTGCAGTCATTACACATTTACACTTGCCATTTGTCAAAGTTTTCATACTGATGGGAAATGGTCATAAGAATTACACGGAAAGTTAAGACATGGGGGACATGCACATTAGCTAAGAACCTATACCACCAATGGTCATCTTTGCGGAAAACAGCATCGATCTCCAACTAGCTTCCTTTTTTCAGGCTGGAAATTTTAAAACACTATTGAGATAACCGAGTGTTTAACACTTCTCAGAGGAATTGGCCTACATTGATTGCTGTTTCAGGAAGCTGATTGTTTTTAGCTGCAATCTTTGCAGATACAGAGGATACAAATCAGTGGTTTTTTCCCGAAAGAGATTACACTAAGCATCTGTGCATAATTCTGTAGATATTTTTTGCAAGTGAAATGATGGAACAAAGGCAAAAACATGGGATAAATCATGAAATCAAAATTAAAAGAGACGAAAGAGCAATAGCAGATAGCTAGCTTTCCTTTTGCCCCTCTGAATTATACCATGAGTTTCTCTAAGCAAAAGTATCACACAGACTGGAAAAAAATAGGCTGTTTAAGAGAGACATTTCCTCCACGCTTTTATAAGCATTAAGCTTTGTAAGGTTTTTTTTCCAGAACATGCTCCTTCGTTCTTGTGTCCCCCGCACAGTCAATAGGGCTGCATCACACCAAGCACTGCACAGCAATCTTAACTCAAGGAAATTGCTCCAGTTGAATTCCGAAGAATTCCCGCTCACTCAAGTCCAATTCCTTGACGACTGGCTGTTCTACCATAACCGTGATAAAGTCACACAATCTGTCCCAACACAGTAGAGCGCTCCATAAATGCAAAAACACGTGGAATAAAAGCAGAAAGGGGCCAAGTATCTTCTGGCAGCAGTGTCAGATTAAATATATGTCAAAAAATCACCTCACATGTTTAATTGTAGATTACTTAGTTTCTCTAAACATCAGGTGGTTCTTGAGAAATGCAAAGCAAAATAATTATGGTGGAAGAAGCAGCCATGCAGACAAATAGACTTGACATGAACAGCAAAATCCACCTATAAGAAATAGTTCAAAACTAAATAGCAAGTTATTACAAAGAGGCAAAAATCTAGGCAAAAAGAAGCACCAAGATTACTTCTACTCTTTCATAGCACTCTTCAGAAATTTTGTATTAAAGAATAACGAAAAGCTCTTCATTGTAAAAGGTATCTTCCCCACAGTACACCAGACACTTGAGAAATACCCACTGCTCTGTAGGATCTCACACCCTGCTCCTTCTCATAGACACTTACGTTGTATTTTGATTCTTTAACCTGTTTTTGGGACGTCCTATTGGGTTAGCATAGCGTCGTTTTATCTGTGCTGCCTTCTTTTGTAAAAGTTTTCTTCCTTTCTTCCGTGGCCGACATATCTGACATATCCACATACCTATAAGACACAAGTACCCATCACTGAATGCGAGGGACATCTATATAGGACAGAAAGGAGAATTACAGGCCCCAGGCCTTCTGACAGAAAGGGCAGGAACAGTATCAAAGGCCCCAATTATCACATATACATGTAAGAAAAATGATGCATATGCTCAAACAGTCTGAATTCAAGGCCAGTCTTTCTCTTATACAAGGCTATTCATTCAAATGGAAGCCGATAATTTTAATCCGCAAGGTGCAAAGATCACTTCTGTTCCCTCAAACCTCAAATATTTTCTTTAAAACTCCTCACAGACAGTAATGTAGAGGAAGCAGGAGACAGTGGAAAATCCAGATGCGAAGCTCTGACCCTTCTCTAGTTTCTAATTCCTGAAAAGCGATGTTGTAAGGAGCAAGTTAAGCGTAGCTAAAAGAGGACCCAATACATGGACATACTTTCTACCCACTGATCTCTTCCAACATCATCTTAAATTATCCTTTGCAGCACAAAGTCCTCACCTTTTGGCATCCTGGTAAGAGGGGGGTCACAGCACTCCATGTGAAAGCCACGGTCACATGAGTCACAGAAGAGCATGTTATCCTGTTGAAGACAGATAAAGTGAATCTCTCTTCAGATGTGCATCAGCATCAAGCCCTTCATTAATCTGTCACCACTTCACAGTTTTCAACTACAGACGTATCATGGTATTTCACAGGTCTCATAAAGACTACTAGGCTCAAACAAAAGCTGGAAATATTTGACTCTAGAATGATTTTATTTTGTAGTTTAACAGAACATCCACAAGACTGATTTCCTCTTCATTCAGTCCATATTCCACTGTACTCACAGCATTTTTGCCCTGATCTCGACAGGAACTGCATGTTTTGCACTCAATACACTGCCATCGCAAGGCTTTCACTCGAACTGTCAGCTCTGGAGAGAACTTCAAACAGGACGGATGACCTACAGAAAAAGGAGAAAATTACGCCAGTAAAACCACTCCACTGCTGTTAATGCTCACAGATAGTTCGCAGAGAGATTACTTACCAATTATGTATTCCCATGCAGAATTTTGGTTACCTAGATACTCCTATTTTTAGGTGCTTCTATTCTTTATCTACTTATGACACAAACCCAATATCTTAGATAGCAAGTGGCAGGCCCACATACAAAGGAACACCAAGATAAATTTTCATAACTGAATTGAGAAACATGATGAAACCGGTCATCATCACCGCACCTTTAAAGAAACCTCCAGGAGCCAAACGAACTATTTGTGTTAGGTTAACTTAACTGCCTCCTTCTGGGAGCACGAGGTTCAACTGAACTAACTGTATTATATGCCATAGATGCATACTCCTCATGTGTATGGGTCAAGAGCAGTCTCTATAGCGAGCTCTTCTGTCTCAAGTGTTATTACCAGCAGCACTGTAAATGACCACCTACCACTGTTGCCACAGTCAGCACAAGAGATGAGCTCTTCAGGTTTCTTCTCCCGATTTTGCTCTTTTGTACCAAGGCAGAAACTGCAGATTGGAATTGGTTCAGCAACCGGCTGTGAGGAAGACAGATCATCAATGCACTGAGTATATCAAGGGAATACAACATAATACATAAAATCACACATGTTTATATCACATGTAAACAGTATGCTGATTAGCACTCAAAAGCAGATGAAAAGGTTTGCCTCATATTTGGTCAGTCAGTCAAAGTAATAAATAAATAAAAATAAATAAATTTAAAAATAATAAATAAAAACTACCAAACTCTTTAGCTTATTTTAAATAAATCAAACTGTAACTTCCACAATATTACAAGCGCAGTTTTGTCAGAAGCGGTCTCAGTGAATAGAATTTCACATCCCAGAATCATGCATTTTCCTCTAATTTCAGTCTGAGGTTATGATGAAGTTTCATAGAGGATCTCAACTACATTGTAACAGTCTTCCAGACAGAAGGAAAAAAGGAATATTTATCCTTTCTAATAGCTGAACTTAATTGTGACTGAACATTTGACAGCAGAGAATTTTACAGAACTTCTGTATAGTCGACAGTCTAAAATAGTCTTTCTATCTCTTCCAGTACGCCAGTATTTGTGCACACCCTGTTCATCCCCATAGTACTTCAAGTTTGGATGTCCCCACACAAACACTGTCGAGTGTTGGAAGAACCAGATCAAAGCTTCAATGTTTCCTGTATTGACCACCTCTGACAAACTGCTAAACAACCAACCACATTAAAAAACATATCAGCTACGGTTTGGGGGGAGAATAAGATTCTATTAGAATTCAAAATGTTTTAGAATCATTTATTAAATTGGAATAACTTTGCGGAGATCAGGCTAGTCCTCCAAAGCTTATGTGTGAGACTCTGTTATGCCAAGTATGGAGAGATTTCACTGCTGCTTTGTTTGTTCAGCAAAGAACATCCTGGCAAATGAAAAACGCAAGCACACAATGAAAGATTCGTGAAAACAAGACTGGAAGCAGCCAGCTTAGTTTCATACTGCACATTTTTGGCAGGCATTCAACTCCTTCTGCTGTTTTTCTCGCAGGCACATCTATCTGAGTGATGTCACCAGATTCAGCGAGGGAGGGAGCCAGAACCAATTGGACTGACAGTGTCTTACAGACTGCCAGCCTCTCCGCACATGGTGTTACTATACAAAGGGTGTCTAGAAACCGAACGTGCTCTACAGATTCAGACTGTGCTTCCTCCTAAAGGTGAATACGAAGAAGTGCCTATGGATAAGTGGTGGGGAAAAAAAAATAAAATTAACACTTCAGTTTTGGCCAATCCATCTGCTTTCTAGTCGTCTTAACTTAGGAAAAGTGAGGTAGGAAACTCCTCAAAACTCGCACCTGACTGTGCAGCCCACACTGTCACAGTGCCCACTGTCAGTAACCCGAATGCACCTTATTTCCTGCTGACATTTTAATACCAGAGGCTCGCTAGATCGCAGGACTACCTTTGCCCTATCACCACACATCTGCTTGTAGTGGTCATTGTGGTTAGAATCAAGTAGGTGCAAAATTAAAGCTACTGTGAAAGAAAACACATCCACTCACATCACCTTTTTGGTTTTTTGCTTTGCTCTTTAGGACAACTTGATTGTGAGTCCTCCAGAGAGAAAATCTACCACAACCATACCCACTACAGTACAGTTGTTTCTTAGCTAGGAAGTTATCGCCCACGAGCACTGGGAATTCATGCTAGGCAATGGTTTTTTGTGTGTGTCTGTTTCTTAAAAAGTGACAAAATGACCCGTGCTGTTGCAAAGGTCTGCCTCAAATGCTAAGGCTACTGGAAAGAGTAGATGAACCAGAAAAGCCAGAGGGGAAGTACAATCTACACCATGTGAAGAAAATGATTTAAAACGTGAGGAAACATGTTTCAGCGAGCAGGGCATCACAAAGCCTGGATTGCAAGCCTTTTGGATCAGTGGCTGGTGAAAAAGAAAAATCACTTCAGTTCCACACCTCAATAAAATCAGAACTAATCAATTTTATACTCCTCAAAATACTCCTCGTGCTCCAGAAAGCAATGCTAAGTATATTTTAATGAACACAGGAAAAACTATTACAATAACACCTATGTCTGTTGCCTGTGTCCATAGACTTTTGTCTCCAATTCACTTAGTTGACTCGCACTTGAAAGAAAGAACCGTACTTATACGACAGAACGATGGCCTAAAACATGATGTTACTTTAAACAAGTATAAGGGAGAAAAGATAAAAACGTATACAGAAGAAACGACATGCACGAAGTACATACCTCTTCCTAAGAAAAACATAAAAGGGTAATTTAAAAAGAAAAATCAAAGGACATCCAAAATAAGTGCTGCTGTTTGAGGAAGGACTTATTACAATGGAGAGAACATCTGAAATGCTGCTACAAGAGTAAAGTGAAATGTGCAGGTTAGACATCAGCGCAGGATATACGGGCTGAATTCTATGAAGCAGTTATGACATTTGGAAACCTACAAAAAACCAACGTGGATCCTATTTGGGCTGACATTCAAAGTGAAGAAACTGTCCTACTGTTAGACATGCAAATGACAAGAAACTTACAGAATGTCAACTGGAAGTATTTAGACAGTCAACCGCATAAATAACCTTCTCAGAGCTAAGAAGTTCAGTAATCAGAGGATTAAAACAATTCAAGATCTGTACGTCACAATCAGAATCACATGCCAAGACTTCCTGCCTGCAAACTGGGGGGCAAGAGTGGCTCGAATTTCCTTATTTGCAGTATAAAGAAACTTCCTTCATTTGATACTGATTCAGGAACCTGGCAGTTCAAGGTACTGAAGTTTTCTTTACCCAAAGTCCTCTCCTATACTTTGTCCCAGCTTCCTAATTTTCAAGAAAATAAAGGACACTGTCTCAGTAGCAAGAAATTATTATATAACTTGATTTTAGATTAAATAACATTTCTAAGAATAATTTCGCACCATTTTACCCTAAATGCGTTGTCTCATAGCATCCATTTATAGCTGTCCATGACAGCAACTCCTCTGACATGCTTACAATTGCTCTAGAACTAAGAGCTACTTCACCTGTTCACTAATCGCATGTTCAACCAAGTTCAAAGGGATTTTTTTAGCACTTGAGTTCCAGAGTTACACAGAGTACAGATGGAGACCATCTGTTATCAACTATAAGGTTTTTTAGACAGAACTGGAGCCTTTTCTTTTAGAGAACCAGCTGGAAGAGAGTGAATCCTAATCCTCCTCCAGCTGGGAGCCCAAGCTTGAAGAGTGTCCTTGAGAGAAAGAGTGAGTTCTCAAAATGTAATTACAAATGCTTTGGTTGCAGATCATTTCTGCACTCCACCCAAAACAAATCAATGCACAAAAAACTTCTTTGCCAGTAATGGGACAGTGCTTTGCTTTAAGACATAGAATTAACAGTTACTAATGTAAAACAGGCACAATATAGCAATAGCTATAATATGCTTAAAGGCCTTCAAAATAACTTCGATGGTCTAAAAGCACATGAACTTTCTAAAGAGATAAAAGAAGGCTGGCTTCAAGTGATAAACACGAGTGCACAATGGGATCTAGAACTATTATTTGCAAGAGGGAAGGCCTGAAGGATGCTGTATTTATAATAAACCGACAGTTAAAGTGATTGATAAGTTCCAACAGATAAAAATAGCACCACAAACTACGAAAGCAGCATGGTGTAAGGAACACACGTGAGACAGCAGCACAGGGAATCTGCTTTAAGTATTCCTCCGATTTTTCAGCCACAGAAATTTCCCTAATTTTTTGGGGGAAGCATTTCAGAATTTTGCTTTTATACTCTCAGCTGTACTGCAGGATAATATTAAGATCAGAGAATCCCAGAATGTTAGGGGTTGGAAGGGAGCTCGAAAGCTCCTCCAGTCCAATCCCCCTGCCAGAGCAGGAACACCCAGATGAGGTTCCACAGGAAGGTGTCCAGGCGGGGTTGAATGTCTGCAGAGAAGGAGACTCCACAGCCTCCCTGGGCAGCCTGGGCCAGGCTCTGCCACCCTCACCATGAAGAAGTTTCTTCTCAAATTCAAGTGGAACCTTTTGTGTTCCAGTTTGAACCCATTACCCCTGGTCCTATCATTGGTTGTCCACCTCACTGCCCGCTCATCCAGACCGCACTCCCTCAGTTCAGCTGTGAGGATGCTGTGCAGACTGTGTCCAATGCCTCACTCAAGTCAAGGGAGATCACGTCCACCGCTCTGCCATCATCCATCCATCTTGTTATGTCCTCATAAAGTCAACGAGGTTGGTCAAGCATGACTTCCCCTTGGTGAAGCCATGCTGACTGCCCCTAATGACCCTCTTATCCCTGATATGCCTTGAGATGGCACCAAGGAGAAGCCGTTCCATCAGCTTCCCAGGGATGGAGGTGAGGCTGACCGGTCTATAGTTCCACGGGTCCTCCTTCTTGCCCTTTTTGAAGACTGCAGTGACATTTGCTTTCCTCCAGTCCTCAGGCACCTCTCCCATTTCCCAAGACTTGGCAAAGACAATGGAGAGCGGCCCAGCAATGACTTCAGCCAGCTTATTTACTTAAATATACTTACTTAAAGGTTGCTACAACCATATCCAGTTTTAACTGACATAAAAGACACTTCCAAGGAGAGTGCAAATGGAGATCAATTAATACCATCTATATTCCTTTTAGTTACAGAAGAAACAGTCCTAATATTGTCCTGAGATCAAATTTCCAATGCTCTGGAAAAATCGAAGATGGACATCAATTATTTCAGCTTCTCCTTCAGTTAGCTGATGTGTTAATATATATTTTTTAATAATAACAATTTTACGAAAATTCTTACAGTCTTTTAACCTGTGTTTTGTAAGAAATGTCAACAAAACAAAAGCAGAGCAAGCTGTCTTTATCTAGAGCTTCCGGCCTTAAGACCTGCAGCTTGCTCTAGCATAGTTCCTCATGACAACATACCAGGAAAGAGCTCTTTGCTCTTTAACAGTACTAAATATTTCTGTATTATAGTCGTCTTGTATCAGCGCAGTAATTCTTGCCTTGTAGTAATACTAAACGGTACTTGTTATTGTAGTCATACTGCAAAAAAATCACGCAAAGTACACATAAATGGTAAATTTATTTCCTATTTGTTAAACACATTACTATTTCTGTTGTAAGTGAATGGATAAACAGAACATGCAGGGTAGTGAAACAATACACTTCAACATTCTGGAGATTAACAGCTTCAGCACTTATCAAAGCCTGCTGTGTTAATAAGGTAACCCAGTTTGCCTGGACTTCTACACAAGTACTACATTTTGACCTCCCACATCTTCATCGCTTTTGGCTAAAGCCAGTATTCAAGCTGTGGCTAGGTCCCTCCTTATAGCTTGACCATCATACTACACAATTTTTAAATTATGCTTAATGATGCCAAAGGAAGCTATACCCCACAGTAAATACTGCCACAATACAGTCATAATTGACTGTAATCTTAAAACCCTGAATGCATTTGTTTTGTAATGACTAAAAGACATTACTAAAATTTTCAGCATGTAGCTAATATACTATTACCTTTACTTGTTATATAGTACTATCTTGTGCTCTCCATTTCATGACTATTGTTTTATTTCACACTAAACAGCAACCTTCTAAAACAAGATGTTTTCAGTTACACTTTTGTACAGTGTCAGCGCAACAGGACTTGAACTCCTAGGTACCATCACCCTTCAAATAAAGGCTACTGTACCAATGAGAACTGTCCTGGAAGACAACTCAGGGCTTTCCACACCAGCATAAGTTCAGTGAGCTGTTCTGATTCAATAAAACAGAGGTGGGGAAGTTATCTATTTCAAAGATTCTGATCAAAAAAGACTCCTTAAGTACTGTAATCTGAAATAATTTCCCTCAGCATTCTAAAGATGCAGCACACAACTGCTTAAGAAGTTTCTCAATTTTCACAATTAAATTGCCTATTTGATAGACACACATAAGCCTCAGATACTCGCTACTTTTCTAGCTTCAAATACACAAATGGAATATTTCAAACTAAGCACCTGCAAGAGAGAGAAATGAGTCTTTCTTGTCTGGCAAATGCACCCCCCCATTTTGTGCCAAAAAGTAAGGAAAGAAATAAGGGTATTAGTGGTACAGGTAACACAAAGGTACAGCAGGTTGCACGGCCAACTCCAGAGCATGCAACCAAGGCCTCTGATGGGTTGTGAGTTCACAACAGAGATGATTAAAGAGGCTGCTGCCCTGCACAGCCCTCTCTGTCCTTCCTGCAGCAGCTGAATTTCACAGCACAGAACATTAACTCAAACCAACAATTTCATCTAATAGTAATAAACTGGGCTACAAACTGCAGCAGTTGAGGAGCAAAACACCACTTGCTTTAGCTTTGCAATGGCTGTGGTAACCTCTGACAGACATGTCAGTACAAATAAATTCCTTAATTATCTCTACAGCACCTGCCCCAATCACGAACAAAAACAACCAACCACAAAAAATCCAATCAACTGGTGGTGAAATATTCCAAGAAATTTCATCAAGATGCTCTCCAAGTTTTTTCAGCATACTTGTGTCAAGCCTTTCTATTCTCAAAGACATCTCAGTATCCAGTATATTTTAAAACAGTATTGTTGTTTAGCTTTTACAAGGATCATCAAAAAATTCTGCCCTCAGTCATCTAAAGATAAATGGCATTAATTTAATGATAAGTTATGGTCTTCAAACCAGAACGAATTTTTTCTTCCACCTCAAAAAAGGCATTTTAAAAAAGAATAACTAGTAGGAAGGTTCAAGAAAGAAAACTGTTGCTCTGAACAAATACTAGCAATACAGCAATATTTTTCTCAACTAAAAAAAAAACTAACTTAAATTCCTGTTTTGCTCTGGAAGCATACTAATGACACATGAAACAGAAGTGACAGTTATACTTTAAGGAAATCTCTCATGCATATTTAATCAGGGCTTTACTGTAGAAATTACACTGCAACAGTGGGATTACTTATTTCAGAGTCTAGCATGCACAGTATTGCCCATTCCCTACACATCACGGATAGACGGTGGACTCGGCACCAGACGTTCTTTACTCCATGCTTATCACCTCTTTGGCTGACGTGATGAGGGAGGCCCAACATCTAGGCTTCCTCACTCCCACTGTGTCAAAGGGATATTGCTTGCCTGATACTCAAGAGGCAGCAACTCAAGTCTTCTCCTTCATTACAATTTCCATATGAACTCCCTTTATTTTTAGGTATTGCAACAACGTGCCACCACCTCCTCTCCTTCTTTCTTTCCAGGGGCAGGTATTGTGAATCTTACCAGTCTGTTACCCACCATGGAAACAACACCAAAGTCAAGTATAGTGTTTAATCCAAAATGTCACAAGGAATGTCAAAAAAATTCCAATGCTGCTGAAAAGCACAGGAGAGCTACTGACTGAGATCACTGACTTCAAATCGTGATTCAGTATTGACACGTTTTATCAATCCCAAGAAAATGCCCATGACAACTGTGTCTTACCTTATCCTTTTCGTGTGGAAGGAGACATACTGGAGGGAGACAGGAAAGAGACTCGGAACTCTCCTTCCCATCGGCATTAGTGGTTGCTTTAGTGTTGAGTTGGTACAGAGGTCCATCTTTAAGGAGCCTGCCATGGCCAACAGCACGTTTGACAGCTAATCGTAGTTGCTGGTGAAAAATGGAGGCAGCACTACCTCCAAATAATGCAGACACATCTTTCTGACCTTTCAGAAAGCGCTCGATGTTCTTCAAGGATGAGCCACTAGACTCAGCCAAGCCCTCAATTGCCCGTTTGATAAGTTTATTCCAGTCCACGTTCGGTTTACCATCCAACTTGCCATGGTTCCGAGGCTTTGGAAGTGCTATTCTCCCAGGATTATCAGGATCCTTATAGGAGTTGAGACCCTTGTTGGAGACTTTTAAAATAGTTCCATCTTTAACACTCAATTCTAACTGTTCCAGAACAGTTTTGCGGTCCAAACCATGCGAAGATGACACTGCATTGCATATCCTTTCCTCTGAAGGACGCTGTTTTTGCTTCTTTACCTTTTTGATTGCCTCCAAAATCCACTCTGTATACAGCGGGTTGGCGAGTTTTACCATGGTGAAGAATTCTGTATATCCATAGAGTCGTTATCCTTTATCCTGATGCTGAACAAGTTTCACACAATGAGAAAACAGATTCTCGAATGACAGGAACCAGTTAACCATAGCATACACGTTTTCTGTTCTGAATTATTCCTCCTTTCTCAAACATTATTTGTTTTCACACTGAAGAGAAGAAAGCAAAACAGTTAGAAACTTCTTTTCAATAAATTCCATAACAGCTTCAGAGAAAGTTTTTCCACAAAGTTATAAAAATTTCAGTGTATCTCACCTCAGCTTCTGGTATGCACACTCACAATCAGAGGAACTGCAACATTAGGCCTGAAAGAAAACAAGAAGAGAGACATTTCCAAAGAGGAAAGGAAAGGAAAGGAAAGGAAAGGAAAGGAAAGGAAAGGAAAGGAAAGGAAAGGAAAGGAAAGGAAAGGAAAGGAAAGGAAAGGAAAGGAAAGGAAAGGAAAGGAAAGGAAAGGGTTAGAAGCCAACATTAATTCATTAAACACACAGCAGAATTTTAAACCATTACTACAGTTCTGAAACATTGTATACTTAAGGTTTTATCTTCACTACTAATAAAAGCATGCTTTAACACTGAAATACCTTCACACAACCTAGTGAAAAAAGTGTGCTCTTTTAATTTCAATCCATAAGTCAGTATAAATTCTATATGAAGTTTTATATACTTGCTGAGCATAACCTTAATTAATGGGGGGAGGGAACAATGACAACATAACAAAGATTTTAAAAATCTTAAAAACCCAGCAGCTTAATTCATTTTTGCACATGGAAGACACTGCCTGAAACTTCAATTGAAAGCAGTAGGAGTAGCCAAGAGTCTTGGGCAAACAGCAAGAAACTTTCAGAGTTCTTCCAGGAGTGTAATCATAGGTCTGATTCCCTCCTGCTAAGAAAAGCTATGACAGTTGTTCCATCAAGGAAAAAAAGTGAAGAAACGCAGCTGGAGATTGTAATTAAATGTTCCACTTTCAGAGACCACAGAAAAAAAGAATACAACATTATAATCTTCAACATAGATGAGGCACACCAAAAACATTTAAGGACAAAGTAAGAGGTGACCATACACAATGAAGAAGGAATGCCTATGACTTTGCTAATTAAAGATGCAGATGTAAGGATATGAGGCTCTACTTCACAGCCTTTAGTTGTCTTTAACGAAGACTTTTTCTAAGTGTGATAACAGTATGTTCTGCTGGAGTTCTACTGCAAGCATACACTAATTGAGAAGGATTTATAAACTGTTTATTATAAGGAATAATGATCTTCTGCAAGGGAAGTTTTAGTCACAAGGTAGTCCTCAATGTAATTCTCCCATTCTGCTTTCTTGCTAATACTGAAAAACTTATCAACACACAGAACACATTTGCATACAGATAGAAGACACAATTGCACAGCTCCATATAGCCAGTACGGGAAAGATTCAGAACTACTGTTTAGATCAGAAAGGATGCAGCACTTGCCCAGAGTTCTTTTGCCCTGCAAACAACAGACATAAAGGGAAACACGGTCCTCAAGACCTGCCTGCCCGGCCATGAGCAGCTGCGCTCCCCGGGTGCCCCGCACGCTCGGATCCCGGGGCCGAGGAGGACGCGGTGCTCGGTCCCCCACAGAGCTCCGTGCGCAGGACGTTACGTAACCGCCCGGCCAGGCTGAGACGACTCCGGGACGGTCCCGACACCAGGTCGCTCACACGCTCGCGATCTGCGCGACAAGCGGCTCCTGCACCTGCTACCGCTCGTCCCCATCCCCATCCCGGACAGACCTGCATACGGCGCGCCGAGGAGCGCGCTGCCTCAGCCGAGGAACTCTCCCCAGCGGAATCAGGAGGAACGGGGCGCAGGCCGCAGCCCCGGCAGCCCGCCCGGCCCCGCACCGTTCTTCACCCCCGCGGAGACGTGCGGTGTAGCCCCGCTCCTCGCACCGGTTCGGCCAGGCCCGCGCCCGCCTCAGCCGCGCTCTCTGGCGCCAGAGGCAGAGGGGAACTCAGCCCGCGGCCCCCCGGCCTGCACCACTCGCCTCATCCGCGCCGCACCGTGGCCGCCACCTCCTCAGCGTGTAGGCCCGGCGGGCCCCAGCGGAGCGGGCGGCCGTGTCCGGGCCTGGCGCAGAGCGGCGGCGGGGCCGGAACAGGCCGCGAGCCTGGAGCGCCTAGCGGGCCTTCCCCTTCTCCAGGCCACGGAGCTCGCCAGCCCACCTGTCTCTGAGTTCCCTGGCACCAGGCACCCGAGCCGGGGTGGTCCCGCCAGCGCTACTCACCGAGGCCTGCGAGAGACGGGAACCGAGAGGCAAAGGCCGGACGGCGGCGAAGCCCGAAACTGACACGGCGGCCATCTTGGGTCCGGAGCTCTGCGGCGGGGGGAGGGGGCGTGCGAGGGGAACAGCCCGCGGCGGGCGGGGGCGTGCGCGGGGAACAGCGCGGCGGGGCGGGAGCGGCTGCCGCCGGGAAGCGCCGCGGAGCCGGGACTGCGGCAGCGCGGGAGGTGGGGCCGCTGCTGCGCCGGCCGGAGCGCCCGCGCCGCCGCCCCGGGGCCCGCTGCGAGCGCGGCCCGCGGCGCCATGTGTGCGGAGCGTGCGGAGTGCGCGCGGCCGGTGAAACCCGGGGGAGACTCCGCGCCCCAAACCGCGAGGGTGCGGCCAGCGGCTGCTCCCCCCGCCGAGAGCCCGGCAGGAACGGCCGGGAGGCGGGAGGGCTCTGGTAACGGGTGGTTATAACGTGTGAGGTAGGAAACCCGTCTCTTAGCCCCAATTAAGCATAACTCTTGGGACAGCGATTCTGGGTTTTTCTGACTTAAAACTACTGAAGTGACGTAGAATACTGAAATAACGATACCGTTTACCTTGGAGACCGGGTACACCAGGTGCGCCGGGTGTACCTCAGCTGTACGCATCAAAAGGCCGCTCTGCCCTTAGGCATCTTTGTGAGGCAATTCGTGTAACTTTCTGACATCTTTGTTATGTTTTAGTTTGTGGATTAAAAATAGGCTGCCAAAACTTCACCTGTTCTACAGGGAGAGAACTGGGGAGCTGCCCGGGTGCCGTGGTCCCGGCTCGTGGAGCTGCGTGTCACCGGGAACAGCGGTCCAGCCATGGCCAACTGACGTGGTTCTGTTCCGCGCTGCCGAGGAACAGCACTGCACCAGCATTAATGAGAGAAACGTGCAAAGAGCAAATTCTTATTTTACAGCACTGTCTCCTAGGTTATAGTTGATTGACAGAATCTCATTGTTACCTGTCCTGAATGGCTCTGTGCTGTGTGCAATTATCTAACTTCTTCTGACCCCTGGCTCGGTTTACCAGTTGTGTATGCACATTATAAAGTCGGCATTTTTCACCCTTGCCTTAAAGGACAACTATTCTGTAAAGTTTCATGTGGGCTTCCCTTTTTAGAAAATAAAAGATTCTCAGGAAACGTTGTGGAGACAGAGTTGATAAACCAAATTTGAGATGTTTTCTGAAGGGCTTTGTTTAGTATCTTGAGGTGAGAAATTTCTCTTTTGTGCAAGAGGAACTCTTTTGATGTTTTAACAGAATGGGTTTTTAGTAGGAAGGTAAATGTTTTCAGTGAGTGACTTACTACTTTAAGCCAATGGAGTCTGAGATGCTATTGTATGAGGTACTGTACAGTTCTGTTTCTGCCATGTAGACTACAGAGGTCTGGCCTTGTCAGAGCTGGATTCTCCCTACAAATTAATATCTTCTCCCACCTCTTCCTGAGTCTTCAAAATGCAAGTGGTTCTATGCTGCATGGCTTCCAATGCCTTGAATTGCAAGGCTGTGGTGATACATTCAGAAAAACTAATGGAGGTAGAAATGTAATTTCCAGATAAGAAAGTAAGGCAAGACTAAGAGGATTCAGTACATAACAGCAAAACCCAATTGTGTTCCTACAACACAGAGTATCAGTCTGTAGACTCTCCTCTGTTTCAAAATTGGCACCCTTGCAAAATTAATTGCTTTTGTTTACTACTATAAATTTTAAAATGGCCTGTTTTCTTCTTCTCTCTGTTTTATTTTCACAGCACAGGCTAACAGTTAAATCATCAGAATTCCTGCATATGGCAAACTACAGATGGTAAGGAATTCTTTTATCATAAAGACTGCACAGTTTGGCAACATCATTTTTTAGCACTGCTCTTTGACTGTGCTTGGGTTTCTCTGGGGGTTCAGGTACTGTATTTGCAATACCCTTCAATGAGTGGTTTTCAGGCTGCCAGTAAATAACCAGCAAAATTGAATTCTCTTCTGGCGGCATCTCCTGCCATGTTCTGCTTTTAGGTTCCAGTTTATATAAGCTCCCAAGCCACTGTGGAGACTGACTTTCAGAACAAAACATGATCTTTGAGCTAACAGTTTGGAAACAGCCAGGCAGCATTGCTGCAGCAGTGAGCGGTGGTGTAACTGCAGAATGTTCTCTGCAGGTGCCAGCAAGATACTTCAATAAACCTGTCTGATTTTAAACCTGAAACATACTACCCCTTTTTCCTCAACAACCTTTTCCTTTGGTGTGCTGAAGTAATTATCAGCCGTATGGTTGCTTTTGTTTTGGCACCAACATTCTTGATGGCTAAAGAAACTGACGTAATCCTAAGAAAAATACGGAAGTGACAACATCATGAACTGGGTAAAATACTAACAATTTTGATGATGGGTTCAAGCAGTCAGAGGGAAATAGCAGTTTTTCAAACAATGTGTAATACAGTCAAAACTGATTTGCATTTCATGAGACAAAAAAAGAAATGCCTATATTGAAAAGACATATCCCATGACTGTTGATTTTAAGGTCCAGGCTAAAAACAGACAGGTTTGAGTTTCTCAGAGAACCAAATGTATAAAGGCTTTATGTTGTTGGTCAATTTAACTATGTGCTGCTTTCTGTCTGTGATACCTATGTGATTCCCATTAATACAGTCTCCGAGACCCTCAGACTGGTACAAGAATCTTTACAATACCTTTGTGTTAAAATTAAAGTGATTCTATTAAAATAATAAATAATTATTTTGAATTTAGAAGTGCTGCAATTAAATGACAAAGTATTACCCCTTTGCTCTCAAATGTCTAATTCAAAAGCATTATCTGGTGTTTTTAAAATGCATTTGATAAAAATAATGACTGTAAAAGATAAATTAATTTAAGCATAATTTCTCCATTATTTTCTGCTATAGCAAAAAGCTCATCTAGTGCATGTTGAATTATCTAATACTTTGAATAAGGATGTAAGCATACAGTGATATCAGAAGGTAATGTCAGAGTAAATAAGCTGACTTTCACCTGATTTTGGGGGAAAAATAGCTACAACATATCCACAGAAAATAAGATCTCATATGAACTCTGAACTGTGCAGTGTTTTGCACAGTTTTTGCATTTAATCAGTCACTTCAGCTTACTCCTCTTCCAGATGTGGTGATACTGCTGCCGAAAAGCTCGTCCCACAGTCCTGACGCAGTCTGGTTCGAGGGCTCAGGCCCGTTCAGCGCTCGTGCAGCAGCCCCAACCAGTCACGTCCTCCCATGTAACAGAGGTTGCATGCCTGGCCAGCTTATTTAATGGGACAGAAAGGACTTATTTTTTTCTTGTTTTGTATGTTTGTTCCCAACAGAGCAGTAAAATTGGGAAATTATTTGTAACAGCACCTGCCTGACTCAGAAGGCCCCAAGATCTGCTGGACAAACACCTGTTCCAATTATGCAATCACTTGGCATAGAATTTAAATGCATTTTGTATGACAATTGTCACTCCCAAGCCAGCTGGGTTGTGTTTTCAGCAGCGTCGCTGCTCTGTGGTGAACAAACCAGCAAAACAATTCAGCAGAATGCACTTGCCTGGCTGCTCCGCGCTGTAGAAACGTGGTTACCGAACACATTGTATAGACTATACCAAGGTGCCTACCCTAAAAAAGGACAGTTTTTTTAAAAAACCCTCAGAATTAAGCACCGTCTCTAGGCCGCGCGATGCTGCCTCGATTCCGATCCCGGGTCCGTCCGTCCGTGCGCCCGCCCGGCCCGTTCGGTTCCGCCCCTTCCGGCGGCCTCAGAGGGTGGGGCGTTGCCGGGCGTGCGCTTGTCCGGAGCCCGGACAGGCCGCTGGCCCAATCGGAGCTGAGCGCAGCGCGCCGCTCTGTTGCGTCATCACCCGCACGCCTCTCCTCGGCCTATCAGGCGTAGCTGGTAGCGAGTTACCCAATCAGAGCTCTCGCTTCCAACTCCCCCCCCGCAAGCTTTCCGAGCTGCCAATCCGTGCGCCGAGGGGCGGGGCTTGTTGCCTGGTGGGACGCGGGCGCGAGGCCGGTGAGGGGGCGCGCGGAGCCGTCGCTCCGGTCCCGCCGCCGCCATGATCCACAGCCTGTTCCTCATCAACGCCGCCGGGGACATCTTCCTGGAGAAGCACTGGAAGAGCGTCGTCAGCCGCTCCGTCTGCGACTACTTCTTCGAGGCGCAGGAGCGCGCCTCGGAGGCGGAGAACGTGCCGCCGGTGATCCCCACTCCGCACCACTACCTCCTCAGCGTCTACCGCCACAAGATCTTCTTCGTGGCCGTCATCCAGAGCGAGGTGCCGCCGCTCTTCGTCATCGAGTTCCTGCACCGCGTGGTCGACACTTTCCAGGTGCGGCGGAGCGGGGGCCGGTCGGCGTGTGCCGGGGTTTGCGGGAGCCAGAGCCCTCGGTCACCGCCGCGGGGAGAAGGGGAGCGGGGCGAGAGACGAACAGGGAGCCCTTCCAGTCAGCAGCCGTTAGTTTTCTCTTTTTCGTGCCTCGTAATTCTTATCCTGCACCTGTGAGCTTCTGGAGGCCTTGCGGTGATGAGGGATGTACGTTGGGATGGCGAGGGATTCAACATCAGTCTGTGCATACAGGAGGGACCTCTCAGCAACCAAGATTTACATCTCTGGTTTGCAGCCTCATCTCTTCAAGGACCTGTGAACTAAGACCTTGTTCTCACAAGGAGTTTTTGCGATTCATGGCTATGCATTTTAGCCAATTAGTGGCAACCTACCTATGTGCTTACATCTAGTGATACTGGGAGTGTATTTGCTTCCTGTAGAAGTGAGTTGCAGGAGTTGCCCCAGAGCAGCCATGTTCCCTCTGTGCTCTGGCCAATACGACTGCTGGTCAGTTTAGAGAAATAATGAAGATTTCTGTCTTCTGCCTGCCAACAACAGGACTGTGTTCTCTCCATTTGAAACGTCTTGTGACCAAACTTGCCAGAGCGCAGGAAATGTGGGTGCTTGGTCAAATGAGCTTCATGTGAGCTTTTGCTTCCAGGTGCCAATCAAAACACGAGTGTAGGCTGAGTTACATTTCACTGAGTTCAAGGAGTGGATTTGCTCGCTCTTCAGGCCAAAAGACTCTTCGTGGTCAGGCTCTTCAGACTGACCGTGTCAGTCACGAAGGTCTTGTTTTTTATGAGGGGATGAGGTGTCAGTGTGTCTTCACTGGCCTGGCCCTATGTTAAAATCTGACATGTCTGAAAAAGAAATAGTATTTGTAGTGCAGAAGTAGGAATTCTCTGGCATCACAGTTTATTTATGTTCTTGTTAAATCAATTGCAATTGAGTCACTTCAAGTGCTAATTAAAAAATCTCAGTTATCAAAGGGAATCTTGTTATATAGAAAGGAAATAAGATCTCGTGATGATGCTGTGATTTTCCAGCTTGCTGGGCCAGTGGCAACGCTGTGCTCAGAGCTGTGTGTGTCTGTTGGAGTGGTCAGTCTGTGCTTGTACCAACGCATCAAGTTTTAGTGTTGTTTCACCTCTTCCAAGAAAAGCCTTGATTTATTTATGTGTGAGAGGACACTGAACTGAGTGATCACTAAGATTCTTTCAGAGATTGTTGAGTGATTATTTCTTTTGCACAGGAGTACTTTGGTGTCTGTTCAGAGGTGATGATCAAGGACAATGTTGTGGTGGTTTATGAGGTGCTGGAGGAGATGCTGGACAATGGTTTTCCATTGGCAACAGAGTCTAATATTCTTAAGGAACTGATAAAACCTCCCACTATCCTGCGAACAGTTGTCAACACCATCACAGGTACAGGGGAATAAAAATTAAATAAACTGGGAAGGCTGTGTGGCAATATTCCTGCATAAATAAATTAGGACGTGGTTGAAGAAAACTTATGTCATCCCATGTCATTCTAAACCTCAGTTTAGGTGTATTTAGAGAGTTCTGTGTTAGTGCTTTGCTTTGAGGTTACTTTCAGTTCCAGAACCAGCTGCACTTTTTTTTTTTTTTTTTAAACAAAACCAGACAGATTACATTTCCAGATTTCCACTTACAGCCATGAGATGACTGTAGTCATGGTGTTTGGCGTGGGTTTGTTGTTGGGGTGGCGTTTTGTTTTGTTTTGTTTGGGGTGGGGTGGGTAGTTTGTAATTTTTTTTTACTTTCCCATGCCTTATTGTGGTATGTTTTAGAGTTGGATGTAAGAGAGATGTAAATTGTAGAATACAAACAGTGAGTCTGGAAAAGCAGCTGCTCTCCTACAAAGAAATAGAGATTCTCAGGGATTAATTACAATCAAATTATATGAGGCCAAGGACTTGTTCTGTAGCATTATCTAACTGATGTGGTTGCTGTGATTGCCTTTCTTTTTCCAGGAAGCACTAATGTGGGTGACCAGCTTCCTACTGGACAGCTATCAGTGGTGCCTTGGAGACGTACTGGTGTAAAATATACCAACAATGAGGCGTATTTTGATGTAATTGAGGAGATAGATGCAATCATTGACAAATCAGGTATGGAAGTTGCTTCTGGCTAAGACAAGGGTAACTTGTCCTGATAGGTTTTCAAAGAGGAGCTCCCTCATCTAAGTGTGGAAAGCTGTATTCCTATTCTTACACTGGAATGCTGTGAACCTTGAGGTGCTATTCACTCAAAAATTTTAAAGACATACAAAAGTTTTCACTTGTCCCTGTTCCTGAGGTCTTGTAAGCAACTCTCTGTTGGGAAAATAAGGAGTGAAAATTGTGCCTAGCACTATCTCCTTAGTTTTTGTGCATCTTATTCCTGTTAGACTTGGGAGCTATTGTCATTGGTCATTAAAATGGACGTTGCTGGTGTCAGTGGTTCTTATTTATATGCATCTCTTTAAAAGTCGTTGAGAATGAGAAAAATGTTGAGTGAGCAACATAATGAGCCACGATACTTCATAAAGACAATAAATTTCCTTCTTTCCCATTGATAGTTTTTCTACATTGGGATTTTTGATCAGGTTCACATAACCTCCCATGTTTATTGTTGCAGGTTCCACAATTACTGCTGAAATCCAAGGGGTGATTGATGCTTGTGTTAAGCTGACTGGGATGCCAGACCTTACCCTCTCCTTTATGGTAAAGCTCAAGGATGTATCTTAAGTATTCTGAAAAGGGTTTCCCAGCCCTGCTACTAGGATTTCAGTCTCTTGCTGATGGATTCCAGTACATCAGAATGTGGGTATGCCAAACCAAAAGAGAAAGAACAGAAAATGGAAACTCATAGCGAACTTCAGCAGCTTTGAGCCTAAAGGCTCAAATTTTCAGATTCTTTGTTGAAAGTACTGTTAGTGTGTGCTGTGACTATGTTTCTGAGATACAGTGGAGCTTTAGGCAGATATCCTAAAGGGCTATCTTTTTTATGAGTATGCATCAATGTAATTATTTGTTATGACTATATTTTCTAAAATAGGATAGAGGTTATTGAGTACTGCTATCTCACAGATGTAACAGTGTCAAAGAGCTTAACATGTCTGAATGTAGATACCTTCAAGTGGGCAGAGTACATTGGATGGTAGGCCCTTCATGGATAGAAGATTGAGAGGAAGAACAGGTTACTTGTAGAGTCTCCTTCTCTGGAGACACATAAAACCTCCCTGGATGCGATCCTGTGCTACCTGCTCTAGGTGTACCTGCTTTAGCAGGGGGATTAGACTAGATCATCTCCAGAGGTCCCTTTCAGCCCCAACCATTCTGCGATTCTGTGACTTTAAGTAGTACTGCCTTCACTAACCTTGCGGCTCTCTCTTATTTCAGAACCCTCGGTTGTTGGATGATGTCAGCTTTCATCCGTGTGTGCGTTTTAAGCGCTGGGAGTCAGAGAGAATACTCTCCTTCATTCCACCTGATGGGAATTTTCGCTTGCTCTCCTACCATGTCAGTGCTCAGAAGTAGGTGATGAATGTAGTGCTGTGAATTACAAAATTTGGATCTTCCTGGCTAGTAAAAAAATAAAAGGAAAAGTAATTGCTTTTAAAGATGGGGTGGCATGTTGTGCACAATGAATTAGAGGTGCAAGGTAACTTGCAATTTTCCTTTTTTTAAAACACTCCATGTTTGGAGCAGTGATTCTGTCATTGATTGACAAGGATTTTCTGTTCATGTCTTTAGTCTTGTGGCAATTCCTGTCTACGTTAAACACAACATCAGTTTCCGCGATAGCAGCTCACTGGGACGTTTTGAGATCACAGTGGGACCGAAGCAGACTATGGGGAAGACTGTAGAGGGAGTGATGGTAACTAGCCAGATGCCAAAAGGTGTCTTAAATATGACCCTCACAGCCTCTCAGGGAACACATATCTTCGATCCAGTTACAAAGGTGAGAGGAATTAGGTATTATTTTCTTAATCTGTTTTACCTTCCAGGAAACGAAGTTGAGCTGTTCATGCTTGCTTAAACATTTACTTGAATGTCACTTTTCTGAAGGCAGTATCTGTGCTTCAGCCACTTGGAAAGGAGGTGATTCTGCATTTTTGTCACTGTTACACATAGGAAATGGGGCTTGTAGCACAAGTAGTGGAAATATCGTTCATGGTAGGCTTTTGGGGAACCTTGTGGAAAGAGAGAGGGAGAATAAAGGTCTGAGGCAGCTGTTCCTTAAGCCTGTACTGTGTCTGATATGGAAGGCAAGATACTAAAGCAAAGACCTTTTCCATAGAGAAACATGAAAAGCTGTCATTGGAAGAGGACTCTTCTTTAGAGGGTGTTACAGCATCTCTCTTTGACTGCTGCATTTTCTGTTCCTTGAAGCTGCTGTCATGGGATGTGGGGAAAATAAACCCCCAGAAGCTGCCAAGCCTGAAGGGGAGCATGAGTCTGCAAGCTGGGACATCAAAACCAGATGAAAACCCCACCATTAACCTGCAGTTTAAAATTCAACAGCTGGCTATATCTGGTAAGTGACTGTCAGGTAAAGAAGCTGAATATTTTCTGCTGTGTCAGTGCTCGCTCTGCACGTAGCTGAAGCAGCTCTGCTGAAATACATTCTATCTGGCACATGTTCTTCAGGTAAAAAAGTTGTGTGCATTGACTACAGATACAGATGTTGTCTCTGATGCTATGTGAAACAGTCGGTCTGCATGTCCTTGCATTCCATGCTTACAGACCTATAAAGCATTTTAGGGTATGGATGTGTTTGTAAATAATGATTCTGACAATTAGCAGTTGTCAGCTTTTCTCTACTCTGTTTACTGCTTGTTAAAACTTTCCCTGATCTTTTATCCTGAATGCCTGTCTGCTTTGCTTGTGGCAGCACTCAGTTTTACGCTGTGTTTGTTTGCCTTTAGGACTGAAGGTGAATCGCTTGGACATGTATGGGGAGAAGTACAAGCCCTTCAAAGGGATAAAATACATGACTAAGGCTGGCAAGTTTCAAGTCCGAACCTAGAGGATCCTGATAGTGAGGAAGAGCGCTTTCCTGTTTCTCCTGTCCCTGGCTGCTGGATACAGCCTCTTACCCCATCCATCTGTTTGGTGTTGCTCCCTTGCCTGTAGTAGCGTGAGCAGGAGAGCCAGTGCTTAGGGTGCTGGGGAGCAGGGAGAAGTGAGGTTGATCTGAAACCATCTCATCCCCAGCTGAGTCTGAAGTATTTGGAACAACGGCAGATGAGAGAGGTGTTCGGGTCCCTTGGGTTTAGTGAGTCAGCTATGTAAGCTTGTGTCACCTTCATTTTGCTGTCTTAAAGGAAATTCTAGGGATTTATTGTCTTTTGTAACTGCTCTTATGTTTTGGTTGGCCTTTATCCCTTTGTAGATGATACAAAGTTGAATTTCCACAAACTTCAACTCCAGCATGATGTTCCAGCATCTACTCTTCTCCATCACTGGGCACTAGGGTGGAGAGCTCTGTAGTTCTTGGCAGCAGAGAAATCATCTAGTCATTCTGCCTCAAAGAGATTGGAAGAAGTGGAAAGGTAGATTGGCCCACTGAGGATGGGAAATTAAGAAGTCTGATATTGGGGATGGTGCCAGAAGGGGAGGAAGGGAAGAAGTGGATGTTTTTTGTAGATATTTCATAAGCCGTCTTGATCATCAAGTATCTTGAATCTTTGAAGACAGTCTGGAAACCTGTCCAAATCTTAGTATGGTATCCTGTGAAGGGCTGACTGTAGCACACGCGATCTTGTAACTGAGGGGTGGTGACATCTGAATGTAATTCTGCTTCTCTTATCTAGTCAGTATTTGAAGGTAGGGATTCTCCTAGCTTCTTTAGGGAGTCAGGGAAGAGACAGAGTGGCAGGAGAATTTTTGTGGATGCATAGCACTCTGGAAACTGGAGCTGTGGCTAAATGAAGACAATCACTATCCTTCTAACTTGTTGGAACCTCTTTTCGTCTCTACCTGCCTGTTACAAATGAAGGTGATACTGCTGTTCTGCTCACTTATGTCTTGGAGATAATTGTGTCCTCATACCTTTGTAGTGTTTCTGGCTATCCTACCTCATTCCAGTTCCTGTACCAGTTAGCTGCTGTGCAGGTGGATTCAAGCCTACCGTGGATTTTTCTCTGGGACCATCTCTTCTGCAGGAGCTGTTGCTGCATCTGCCCATTCCAGTCTGGGCTGCATCTCTCTGTACAGCATAAATATGAAATGAGAGGAATCTGCACTATTCCATATTGTCTGTAATGTGATCTTTGGCCTCTAGATATCAATGTGTTTTCTCTGTGGTAGCAGAACTTGTCCCTGAGCTGCTATACGAATGACTACAGCATCTGTCAGGTGGCTGTGGAGTCCAGCATGTAGAGTTCATACTTGTGAACAGAACAAGGTGACCCTAAACAAAGGATTACATACATTCCAGTTTGCATGTGATGGATACTTACAGTGGATGAGTGGCATCTTGCTTGGGGAATTGCAAGTTCTATTGCAACTGATAAATGCCATAGCAGGTGGCCTTACTGCTGAGCATGTTCAGTACAAATATAACCTTCAGCAAGGGCATCAATAAAATTCATTTCTACATCATCTGTGTCATTTCAGAGTGGTCTGTTTGGGCTTTACAAGAAATAGTTGGTATTTGAGGCAGAAGGTAAATTGCACCAACTGGACTGTGGATAGTTGGGTGTCTTAAGGAGATAAATGTCTTTATGCAATTGGGATTTTAAGTTTGGGACTAAATCTCTGTCCAAAATGCTAAAATTAATTACTTTATTGCTAATTTTCCTTTGTGTTTCCCAAAAGGAGTGCTGAGCTCTTAGAACTGTAGAACAGTTAGAGTTGAAGGGACCCTCCCAGCTCCCCCAGTCCCCCTGCCATGAGCATGGACATCTTCACCAGCTCAGGTTGCTCAGAGCCCCGTCCAGCCTGGCCTGGGATGTCTCCAGGGATGGTTCATCCACCACCTCTCTGGCAACCTGGGCCAGGCTCTCACCACCCTCAGGGGCAAAGATTTCTTCCTCACGTCTAGCTAAAATCTCCCCTCTTTTAGTTTAAAAGCATTACCACTTGTCCTTCTTTTCCTAGAACCTCAGTGAAACTGTCTTTAGGAATGCAGCTGAACCATTTTTGTTTGAGGTAGAGCTTTTGGTAGCAATCTAAGAGCTGTGCTTTAATTAGGAAGACAATGAAATAACCTCTTCACCTTCCTGCTCCTCAAGTACTGATATTGTCCTCTGGCTTTGTAGCTTTGTTTTTTAAAGTATTTTTTCTTTCCTGTTGAAGTGATTCATGTTACCTGAGATCTTGAAAGGCTTCCTATGTGCATAAGCGTGTCTAGCCCTTACGACAAGCTTTCTGTATCAGTCTGAGATGGCTGCAAGTTCCTATGGAGTGAAAGATGAAACAGGGCAGAAGAGGGAAGCAGAGAGCAGTATGAGTGAGCTGGTAGATGATGGTATAAGGAGTTTTGGAGGGAAATGTGAGGCATAGCTGTGTACTTCAGTTACAGTAAATGCTGATGTTGATTCAGGTTCTGAAAGAGCTTGAATATGGCAAATCTAGCAGGCATCTAAAGCTGCTACCATTACACTTGTCCTTTGTTCTGCCCAGCTGTGCTCAAGGGAGAGCCTTCGCTTTCATATCAGATGATAATACATAGAAATTTAATAATGAAAAAGTAATGTGTTGATTCTGTGTCAGATAAAGTTGGTGTTAAAATTTTTATCTATTCCATATTTAAATATTTAGTTCCTACCAGGAGGAAGAGCAAGTGGAAGAACAGAATGTCCTAACAAGCATGCCATCCTGGATTTGCTCAGAGAGTTTAAGCTGAGACTCAGTTAATGAATCAGTTCCAAAGTAAAAAAGCAAGCAGCATATTGATATGGAAGTAAGCAGCCCATGTGTACAGCTTTGCTCTTTTTGTTGGAATCAAGCTGAAACCAGCTTAAATAACCAAAATAAGATGGTATAAGGACAGCGCTTAAGCCTGACTGGAATGTCTTCCAAATTTACAGCCAAATGAGGAGGAAAGAGATGAAGTTTTCAGGAAACTAAATCCATCCCTTTTGCCTTCAGTTCACACCCATTCTCAAAACAACGTAGACGCTCATGGGATGTAAGATGGTCTCTCTTGGTTTATTCTCTCGGGCCAAAATTTATTTTTAATTGTACTCGTGCGATTCGGTGCAAGGAGAAAGCTTGGGGATGTGAAGGGAAAGGGGTGCTATCTCACGATAACCTGTAATAAGGAAAGGAGAGTAATTTGAGAATGTGCCCTTCCCATACACTGCAGTTTGAACAAACAGGAAGCCCTGTCAGCATCTTAAAGCACCGAGAAGGAAGCTGTGAGGGGCACAAGACTGGGGACAGCTCATTTTTCTTTCTCAGGGTTTCATGTTGTCCTGAATCCAGTCAAGATAACGATTCACGTTTGTATAAACACCAGGTATGTCTTTGCGGCCACAGCCTATTCCCCAGCTGATGATTCCGATTAGATACATACGATCATCCTTCATACAGACCAAAGGCCCTCCAGAGTCACCCTACAGAGAAGCAGCAGGTTAGTAACAATCTCCCTTTTTGTTTGTTTGTTTTTGTGTTGTTTTCTCCCCCGCTGGTTTTAGTGGTAGACTAGTATCTACGGAAATATCTGATCTAGTTTGCACGCAAAACAAGAGCTCTTAGTAACACCACTTTCACATAAGGCACTTTTGCATTCTAGACTCCCTCTCATGGGTAGAGACCCAAAAAAATCTAACGGACACTAAAGCATCTCACTTTGCGTGACACTTACTTATGAAATGTAGGTGAGACGTTGATAAGATCAAAAAGAGGAATGCTTTTATTCAAACCGTAAAGATCCAAGGCATTTTATACTGCTGTGTGTAACAGTAAATGACTAGGGACCGAAGGCATACCCTCCTTTTTCCTCATGTTACAGCTGTTTATTCTCCCTCATCTTTTGGCTTTTTTTTCTTCCTTTCTCCATTTTTCAGTAGAGTGGCACCCCCTTCCTCATACAGAACCTCCTGCTGAGTGTTTTGTATGCTCACATAAGAGAAAATATTAGGAAATGCTGCTGAGGTGGAGCTTCCTGCTCAGTTTTGTGGTATTTCCTATATTTGGGATTTTCAGTCTGTATTGTTCTGGTTTTCTTGGTTAAGTGTGGCCTGCTTTCCCAGCTATGAGGAGCAGGGGAATAAAAACGAAAGGGGAGCCAGAAATGCTGTTCAATTAAGCTATTATCTGAAGCTTTTTGTTTGGTTAGCTCAGACTGGCAAGGACAGACCTAAAAAGAAAAGAGAAACAAAACTGGTTTTACCTTGCAGGCATCATCAAGATGCCTGGTGTCTCCTGCACATAACATATTGTCTGTAACTGTCCGGTTGTCTAGATGCTGTGTTGTGCACCGACTGGCTGGAAACAGTCTGACGTGGCCTTCCTTCAGGTGCTCCGAATAGAATGGAGAAACTGGACGAAAAATGACAATATAAATAGGTATATATGTCTGTGTAAAAATCACTGTTCAGTTTCTGTAGCTTAGGGAAGAGTAAACAGGAGTAGCTGGGGGTCGGGGGTGGCTAAAATAATATTTCATTGCCAAAGGGTGTTTTTTAATTCCTGGGGGTTCTAGTTTACTAGTAAGAAGAGCTTAAATCTAGTTGAGAGAAAATGTTGCTTCTTTAGTAAGCTTAAATGCTAGAGGGGTTTTTGTAGGCTCCAAATTAAAGACTGCGACGTTTCTTGGATAATTCATCTTTGCACAGTTACATCAATCAAAATGAAGTCACACAAGTGCCTGTGAAAATCACTAACTGTACGAAACAGGATCCTGACTTATAATATTAGAGTTGCACTAACAAAAATCAGATGCCTTCTCATGTGCGGTACTGAGTAACTGCATAGGAATGTACACTTGTGTTATGTTGGAATGGATGGGATTTGTTTGTTTGTTTTGGGTGTTGGTTTTATTCTCCTGCATAGCTGCAATTTCACAAAGCTAGAAGTTGGCAGAATTGTTATTTTTCAGTCTAGTTTTGAATTACAGCTGCAGCATGCTTTCCCTCTCATAGGGTTTATCCTCCGCTCCCTGTAAGCAGTGCTAAAGACTAGCTTTAAAAGCACTTTAACAACACTTTATGACCCAAACTTTGGACATAGTATCTTCTACTTACATGCAGACACGTGTCTCCTACTTACATTCTTCATTTCTGCCGTAACCAGAGATCTCGCATTCAGTCCAGTCGGGCAGCTGCAGTTCTGGTGTTGGGAGGCAGGCGGCACGCACAGTGGCTGTTTCAACAGCACAGTCTTCTGCATCTGAGTTCAGCTGCAACAGAGCTGAAGAGGGAAAAAAACAAATCCCCATTTTGTTAATCACGAACTTGAGCCAACTGTGACTTTTGAAGTCACGAAGTCAGAAAAGTTCTTACCAATATCATTGTTGAAATTTTCTGAGTCAAATCTCTGATGCACAGTGTAGTTCTTCACTTGGAACTTTTGTTCATTGTCCTCAGGAGTTGTTCGGGAAGTCCTGCCCAGCACAATCTTCAGCTGATTTGTACTAAAGCTGAAGAACGAGACAGCCTTACTTTCTTCCCATGTTAACGGGAGTGAACCCTTCCCTTGAAGCTGTGCTGTTGGAGCTTCTGCTTTTCTTTTTATAGCATTATTACTACTTCATTATCCAGGCGGTTTGACCTTCAAGTGTCCTATTTGCTTTTGTTTTTGTGATAACTGCTTACAGCCATCATGGCATAGCTCCTCTGCCAGCCCCTTCCTGTTCTCAAGTTTCAGAATGCTCTGCATTTGTATTGACAACTTTGTTCTTCAGCTATTTGATATTCTGCTGTGGTAGCTTAATGCGATGCTGCTAGTTTGCCCAATAAATGCCTGCCTGTAGTGTTCGGCCCCATTAACTCTATAATCTTCAGTGTAAATGACTTACTAGGATAAAGAGCTTTTTTTGCAGTCTTTTTCCCTTCCAGTAAGGCTGTACTGGATGCTTCCTTCTTCCAGATTTTTTTTTCCCCAGACAGTACTGAATCCTCAACTTACCCTTCCTCAAAACAGTGAGCAGCTGACAGCACCCAGCAGGAGCTGATCAGGACTCCTCCGCAGAGGAAGTGCTCTCCAGGCGCTCGGCGATATTTCACAAAGATGGCAGCTTGCCACGGGTGAGCTGCAATGTCTGCGTAGGAGCCACCTTTAATCCTGTGCTGCCGTACCCTGTGCTGCCGTAAGCCACAGGTGGCTGTGGATGACAAACCCAGAAACAGGCTTTTTATTCAGGCACTCTGGCTTTGAGTTTGGGTCAAGAGCCTGCTGGTTGCCAGTGCATGTTGAGGCAGCCTGGCATGAACTGCTTAGTATCTGACTCATTCCCGTTTCCTAGGAAACTCGTATTCCTATTTGAAAAATACAGTAAGGCAACCCCAGCTTTTCTGTCCTCCCTTTCTGCAATCTTTAGAGAAAAAAGCACTTCTGTGAGAGTGGAGCCACAGCATCTCTTTCTACTCCAAAAAGCTTGCTTTGTTCCCCCAGCTCATATTTTACTGTGAGAGGCTTGAGTTTAATACAAATGACATGCAGAACAGTAATGCCTCAAAGAAAGGGAAGAATCAGGAGTGCTAGGATCCTTACAGCAAGTAGGCACATTGCAGTACTCCCACGTGAGCTGATTTCCTTTCAGTACATGGCACCAGGGCTTGCTGTCGTTGTCAGGATTCCTGCAGCACGAGAAAGAGTTATTCATATTATCAGATGTGCAGGGAGTTTGGGGAAACCTAAAGGTGGCGGACTGTGACCTGAGTGTACTCTTTTTTACTTTTTTTCTAGAGATAGAGAGGGTCCTCGGGGCACAGGGAATTTGCATTTATGGAGTTTGATGTTAGAGAAGCTCAGATAGGTCAGGTGGAATAAAATTATTGTTGTCAGTGAGCTTCATTCCCAGCAGTAATGTATTTCCTGACCCGATGGAGAAAACTAGAGCCCTGCCTCAAGAGTACCACAAAGAATGTTGGTATTTTTTAGTTCTATAACTGACTACATACCGGCAGAAGTTGTGACTACCAAGGCCCAGCTGGTAAGCATCTCTTCTCCAGGCAGTATATAACTTGTTGACAAGGATTCGAGAATTCCACCTCAAACAGGTAGCTCCAGAACTGGTAACACTGTGGCCGCCTCGGTAATCTGTGCCTCTTCCAGATTTGCAGTTGATATTCCCAACTTCAACAAGAAAGCTGCACGTTAACTGATGCACGTGAACCTGTCAGCTGTTCCTAACTGTGATTTCTGTCAAGGCATCTATATATTAGCTATACTATCTCAGTCTCTCAGTGTCGTAAATATTAAAAGCTTAAACATGATTTAACATGAGAGTCTCAGCTTTTCAGGCTAGGGAAATAGCACAAGTCCACAGAGAACCCATATATATGCAGTGAATCTAAAGTCTGTTCCCTATCTGCCAGCATGTACCTTTTGAACAGGACGGCACACTGCAGTGTTCCCAGGTGTACTTTCCCCCTTTGTAGATATAGCACCAAGGTCTGGAATCCTCATCTGGGTTTCTGAAAGAGTTACAATATGCATCGTTATAAAGCTACGTCTGCTATCTAGTTTGGCAACTTAATCATGCTCTGCAGCGAAGACATAGACTGAACCATCAGAAGTTGTTTAGATTCCTATTTTAATCATTAAATCGTGGAGTACGTGGCGGTGAGGATGAGACAGCCAGTAGCTAGCAGGAGTGGACAGCTTGTTTGTGCAATTTGGTTCATGTGCAGGAAGCATTGTATTTTTAGAGTCTTGAGTAAGATCTGGAGCTGCAGGGAACTAGCTTACAAAGGGGGTTTTAGGCACTGAGAAGGGACAAGGGAAAGACTACAGGGTGTGAAATGTATGCATTTTGTAGTATGTTATAAGCATCCAGTCTAGGTAGATCTAAAGTTAAGATATGTCTGCAGAAGTTGCAATTGCTGCTCGTGGGCTGCGCTGTATTCACACCTGAGTTGAGTGTTCTGTGCTTGGTATGAGGCTGCTGCAGACAGTTCCTGTGCTCCAAGGTCTCAGAATGTGCCGATTGCTGTGGCTCTGACCTGTGACTATCAGCCCCTCACCTGCAATAGTTGTGATTGCCCAATCCCAGCTCAGCAGCATCCTCTCTTCGCCCACTGTATGTTCGATCCATCAAGCCATTGCTATTCCAATTTAAACATTGGGTTCCACTCTCTGTCATGCTCCAGGTACCCCTGTATGTCACGCCAGCATCTTTGTAGCACTGAGCTTCAGTATCTGAACAAAAGAGAACAAAATGTTACTATAAGGACAGCATCCCAAACTCTGCTTTCTCAGTGTCTATTCTATTTAAACTTGGCTCCCAGATGTCTTGTCTAGTAAGCTGGTGAAAATGCCTTGCCAGGCAGACTGTAAGTATACACTAAGGTCTTCAGCTCGAAAATGTAGAGTTTTATTAAGAGACACTGAGAACAGCCCAGGTGTCCTTCCTAAAAGTTTTTTGTAGTATTAACTTTAGAATAAAAAGAGGCAACTTAACAGAGAGCCTCATACACAGCAGCAGCTTCTGGGTACCTCATCCTTCTGCACTGCACGGCTAAAACTGTCAGCATTGTTAACAGTAAGTGACACGATACACTCACCTATTTCACACTGCTTCCCAGAGAAACCTTCGTGGCACTGGCAGATGAAGAGCTGTGGGGAATAATATGCCTGTGAACATCGGCCCCCGTTGTAGCATTTATTTCGAGTGCAGGCTGTGGAATAAGCAGAAGCCAGGAAATACTGTTAGATTTCACAGAAGTAAGAAGCTGGCAATGTGTACCCACCTTTCCTCTCCTGTTAGTCTCCTTTAGCCTATTCTATTTTATCCTGCCTACCTGTTATTGTTGTGTGCTCACAGTCTTTTCATGTAGTGCTTATGTTCTTCCTTTGCTCCATTCTCTCCACATAGACTATCAGGAAGCCTTCCTCAGCCCCTTGCCCACTCTTGCTTAGTCCTGCCTGAGTCAGTATATATTAGTATTTTCATTTCTATGCTATTCTATTTCAAGCCAAATTTTCTGGGTGATAACTCCTTTCCTGACAGTGAAGTTCTTCTGTAGGATGATTACATGGACAGTCTCTCATCCCCCACCATTTCCTTTCTCTTTTTCTTCTCCATACTCACCTCTGACAGGCACAGTGTGGCAGCGACTCCGACCACTGTCGCACCTACAGTATTCTATTCTGCTCCCTGAGAGCCTCAGCCAGGTCCCCCTGTGGTGGTAAATTTCTGCAGATGAATTGTCTGTGCAAATGGCTGTAATTGGAGAAAGGAAATCCTCTTTTAGAGATTCAGGGAAAAGACCTGGCTGAGCAGAAGAATTCCCTTCTCTTTCCAGGAGAAAAGAATCCGTGATGGGAGCATCTGTCTAATGGGCTGAACCTTTTTCCTTCTCAGACCATCGTTGTCCCATCTCTCTGACTGCTGTGTCACTGGATGTACTGTTCCACTATTGACCAGCCTTTTTATTCTTTGAAGAAAGAGAGAGGGAAAAACTTTGTTCTTTGAGTTGTGGATGGTATTAGCGGTCTGGTATTTGGCCTTCTGAATTTCTCATGCCGATAAGCATGACGAACAGCTTTCAGACTCTGTTCCCTCAGCACCATCTGCTTTCGCCTCCTGCGTCCATAAAGCTCCAGGTAACGTGGTTGTAGTTTGCCTGGCTTACCTCTAGATCTGGCTCCCCGTCTGAAACGCATGTGTAAGTCCTGCAAGCAAAGAAGGTTAATTCTATAAGTAACTGCTCTCTTAAGAAAACTGAGAGAACAAATGCCTCCCAAGAGCCAGTCCTCTTCTTCTTGAGGTCTTGTAAATCAGGGAGCTCTGAGTAACTGTCTGCCCTTCTTGTCAGATAGTAAAGTGAAAAGTGCCTTTAGTACCTCGGGATGGGTACCAAGAATTATAGATCATTGAGTTGCCACGCATTACCAGGTGATTACTTGTCATCCGTGTGACACGAACTTGGGATGTGCTGTACTCATCTCACGTGTGAAGTGATTATGTGCTCTTGAAGTGTTGCAAGGGCTAAGTAAAGCTTACCAGCTGTCTGCTATTTGAAGGAGGTTCAAACAAATAATTTCCAAAGAAATAAATGTTAACAAGCAGTTATTTTTGCTCATTGACATGCATTTTCCCCATAAGCCTTTGTAGCTTGTTTACATTTGAGAGATATGTCTCCTGCAGCCAATTAAATAAAATATTTTTTATAAAGTTTTAAGGAAGAAACCAATTTAGAAAGCTGCTTTGGTGAAGCCACAAGAGAACGAATAACATAAATGGGGTGGGTAGAATAGCAATTTTTCGAGAAAGAGACTGAGCATTTTAGGATTGTGTAGGATTTACTCAAGCTGTGCAATGTGAGGCTTAAAGTGAGGGGACATGGAACCATCAGTGTCCAGTTGTAAGTAAGAGTAATGATGAAGGTGATGACAATAGAAAGAAATTTAAAGGGTGATCACAATGGAACTCTTACTAACAGTGAAAGGTGACAGTGAACAGACACACCAAGGAGATTTGGAGAATACTTGCTTACTGAAATGAAAACCAGCCAGGATAACACACTGGAAATACCAGCTTAGAGGTAGACTACGTTGTAAGGTTTTCCTCCCTCTGATTTCTGATGATATATAACCAGATTCTCCTTCTGTCTGACGCAGACAGCTGGAGTCGACGGTGAGGAGGTGCTGCTGGCATTATTTGATGCATTAGCCTCTTACCTGGCACTGAGCAGTCACGATTGCTCCCACCAGCAGGAGACAGGGGAGTTTGCCTTCCATTCCGAGTGTTTTCCACATCACCTCCTCAAGTTATCTATAGAGACAAAAGAAAAAATAAGATGTTGAACAAAGGCATTTTACAGTGTGAATAGAGTTCAAGGCTGTAAGTTTTAATAAAGGTTTTAAATGATGAAAATTCTTTTTACGTTAAAACACACTGTCTTGCTGTCCCTACCAGGCTAGACTCAGATGTGCTTTTACTTGATGAACTTAGAAACCCCACAAGCTAAAGCACATCCTTTTACGTCTGAAGGAAACTCAGAGAGTGTTTTCTGGGGAGTAACACTGGCAGGAGTAAATTCCAAGTTCTTTTTCCCACGGCTGCTGGAAACCAACAGTATTGTGTGCATTATCAGAGAGATGGACTTGTCTAATGACGAGTGTAATGGTGACTGGAAAGTGTTAACTGAGATTCAGGTCACTGAGGCTGACCTAAGAGATCTCATGCAGTGCCACAAAAATCTGCTGAAGGGTCAGTCCGTGACAATAGTAGTTTAAGAGGATTTGCATTTTCTGCACAGACTGTTGCTTTGGGTGGGAGTGCGGGCTGCTGTCTTGTGTAGAGGATGCATCAGCTGATGAACAGCTATCCTCATCTTGTTCAGGCAAAAGATTGCAGATCCTTGCTGCCTTTTCCTGCCTTCTGGAGAAAGTGCTTCTGTATCCCTTTTCTAAACTGAGCAGATGAGTATCAGCCTTGTATGGTTTCTCTCTAAAATATAACAGTGGACAGACCTATGCTTTTGGGGAAAAGAATAAACAAAAAAAAGTAAGATTGTGTAGTCTTCTGAGGCACTGGAGAAAATGGATATTTCAAACTCTGGCTTTGTTTTGGGAATCGTTCTCAGTATTTCCTGCAGTTTTGGCCGCATTTGAAAATAAGCGTGTTTAGGGAGAACTGAAGCAGACCTGCCCTTCTCTTTGCCCCTCCGTTATCCTGGTTGGGAGCCTGGGATCAAAGGCGTAGTCTGATCTCCCTGGAAGGTGATAAATTATCCTTTCACAGCCAGCCCTCTGGGTCTCTCCTTGCCATCACGACATTTGTCCGTACCTCTTCCTTTGTTTTAAGCTATTTTGCTAATGTTCTTAGTGCAGGAGACTCCTCCCTGCGAACTGATCGGAGCCTGAGGTTGTCAGCCCTTTCCCTGGAATAGCTGGAGCTTTCTGCAAATGACTAAAAGCGAGCAGCTTTAGCCAGCATTATGAATCTGCTCAAAAGCTGAAAGGCAGTAGCTCAGTTCGTTAACTACCATGGTGCTTCAGTGGGATTTATTAATTACTATTTAATAGTATTCAATGCCATTGATGCTGAAAATGGGAAAGGCACTTTTGCAAACAGGTGCAGAGTAGTACCTACCTTTTTGCTTTTTCTCTTCTGTATTCTGCTGATGATTTCCTTCCCAGACCAGCCTGGCGTTGTGTTTTCTGCGTCTCTGATGTCTCTGAGCAGCTCCCGTCCTACTTAACCATTCACTCGGGGGGTGGAGACTCCAGCGGGCGGTGGGATGAGCCTCCCACTCCCGAGGATCTGGGGATCCAGGACAGGGAGACTTGCGTCCGAGCAATCCGGAGTGGCTCTGAGCAGGACTGCAGGAGAGCTTGCTGGCTGAAGAGAGCGGGGCACGCTGGGTTTTACAGTCAGTTTATTCTGTTCTTTCTTCTAGTCAGAGAGTAGATTCAGGCTTCAAAACAATTTTCCCCATTGAACCTTAAGTTTCAGTGGCAGTGAGAATAGTCATGTGTCAGTCCCAATCAACTATCCCATCCTGGAAATCAGGTTTCTGATAAAATTTGCTGTAAACACAGACCTAAGAAATGGTGTGTGAGTGACCTCCACCTTCAGGAAGTGGCTGCGCAGCGTCCTCGGGAAGCATGGCAACAGTTATTCTGCATATTGGAAAAGATGAAACGCTGGTTATTCTGAATGTTTATCTCTTCTCTGTATGGAAATCTATGTCAAGATTGTCACATGTATTTCTCTGAGAGGCACAGTGCTGGTGATAACATTACTGCTGTAAATATGATTTAGGAGCAGCTACATTTGACAGTTTCCAGAAGGGACTCCCAGTTGTTGAGAAAAAGATGACTGGACAGTACTGAGTAGGCAGGGGCTATTTTATATTATTTTTAAAGATAACAGCTATTTGCAGCTGGCCTTCTAGATTAAAGAACCTAACAAACTAACAGCCATGGGGGAAGGTTTCATAAGATGGTATTTCCTGGCTTTTCACAGCTTAAGGACAACTCTAGCAGTTTGGAGTGTGGTGTGGGTGCCATTTGCAGTGCTTGACATGTTTTAGGGAAGTGAACAACAACTGTGTCTGCTCTCTTGAGCACTGTCCACTGGCTTATTTCTAAGCTGATCCTGTCTAGGGAGAGTTTTGGCCAGACTGTTGAGCATCAGTGATGCTGCGCATCAGTGTGGCGTCCTGCAGCAGGTCCATGTCCCCAGGGGACAGCTCTGTGCATAGTGGCCTTGTCCGGTCCAGCGTGCGCGACGGGCCATGCTGCAGCTCTGGCTATAGCTCTGGCTGTGCACCTCCCTTTGCAGTGGCACTGAAGCGCTTAATGCCAGCAAACCCGGGAGGAAGAAACATCTAAACCCGATGGAATGGTCAGAGCAGTTTTGGCTTGGGTGCTGAGGTGGAGAACTGACACAAATAGTTAATTTCAGCACGTTTAGCAGATTTTAAGGAGCTCTGCTATTTCATTTACACAGCCCACGAGCTCTGCGCGCCCTTTAGCCAGAGCCCTGACTCCGGGAACTGACGGCGACGACGACGCTCCCGCTCGGACGCGGCGCCTCTCGTTCCCGCCGCGCGGCTCCTTTAAGGGCGGGCGGGCGCCCGCGCCGCGTGCCGCTGGCGCCGGAGCCGGAAACACCGTCGGCCGCGGCCAAGGCCCCGCAGAGCCGAGCGCTGCGGCCCCGCCATGAGCCGCCCGCCGGCCCTGCAGGCGCAGACCTGCGGCCCCTGGGAGATGAAGGAGCGCCTGGGCACCGGCGGCTTCGGGAACGTCATTCGCTGGCACAACAAGGTAGGCGGCGGGCGGCCCGTCGGCGCGGCCTGGTCCAGGGCCGGCGCTCAGGCTGGCCCGCGCTGTGTCCGCAGGAGACCGGCGAGCAGCTGGCCATCAAGCAGTGCCGGCAGGAGCTGAGCCCGCGCAACCGCGACCGCTGGGCGCTGGAGATACACATCATGAAGAGGTGAGGCGGGCCGGGCCTGCAGCGGCCGCCGGGCGCGGTTGCGTCAGCGCCGCCCGGTCCCGCGGGCGGGAGCGGCCCGAGCCGGGTGTAACGGCCGCGCTGAGGGCGCGAGGCGCCGGCGGGCGCTGCCCGTCCGCTCCGGAGGCGCCCGACCCGCCCAGTGCGTGGGGGGCGAGTGCGTGGGAGCTCACGCTGGAGAAACCCCGCGTCGAGTTTCCGCGGTCCTGGGTCCCAGGCTCCTGCTCGGGCGCTGCTGCTGCTGCCCTTGGTTCTGGCAGTTCTGCCGAGTGCAGCGTCCGCACTGGGTTGGCCTTTGGGGCGTTGGGATGAGGCCAGGTCCTTGAAGGATGGCTGAATTGCAGACCTTTAGAATTCATCAGTTTGGTTTCTAAAAGAATTAATGTCCTTGTAGGACTCTGCGTGCTGACCTTGAGCGTGTGAAACTGCGTGGCTGTTGCAGAGTAGTCATCTCTTGGGTGTCATCGTGGTTCCGCTCATCATGTGTATTTATTTGCCTGATTTCTACTCCTCAGGCTGAACCATCCCAATGTGGTGGCTGCCCGTGACGTCCCGGAAGGGATGCAGAAGCTTGCACCAAATGACTTGCCGCTGCTGGCCATGGAGTACTGCCAAGGCGGAGACCTCCGCAAGGTGATGTCCCTGCGATGGCAGTCCAAGGCCTTCTCAGCTCATCCTTGGGTTTCTATTGAAGTTTCCCTGCAAAACCTCTGTTTTCACATTCTGGTGGTTCCTAATTCTTGTCTTGGCACCAAGGGGTTTTGGTCAGTTGGTTGTTGATATTACATTCAGCTTTTGAAGACTTAAGTGCTTTCTGAAATGTTTTGTGTTTGTTTGGCTGCAAGTGACACTGTGAGGAGTTTGTGCGTAGAGGGTGAGGGGGTGTGACAGGATGTGAGTGTGGCCAAGACCATCGTATGGGCTATATGCTTCCTGGAAGTGGGTAACTCCTGTCTATCATAGGAAAAAATAACACACGTTAATTCTAATCGTGCTGTTTTTCTAACCTTTGCCGTAATCTGCCTGTAGATAAAACCCAGACCTTAGAGCTGAGATTTGAGCTGGTACTGCCAGGCACGGGGAAGTGGCTATGAAGGATGGAACAAGTAGAAGGAAGAGAACGAGTGTGATGCTGACTTATTTCACGCACTCCTTTCTCCTCTCATATGGTTAGACCAAGGCCTGAAGCTGTAATTGCTGCTGCTGTCCCATAGCGTTTTGTGCCTCTAGAGAATTTTGTTGCTGTTACTGGAACTACATGCATCTGTGAGAGCTTGTGGGACTGTGAGTGTCACTCAGGATACAAGAGGGGAAGGCTATATTCTGTGTTGTTTTCTTGCAGTACCTGAATCAGCTGGAGAACTGCTGTGGCTTACGGGAAGAAGCTATTCTCATCTTGTTATCTGATATTGGTAAGTGGTAGCAGTACCTTTAGTTGTCTGAACTATGGAAGCCCTCTCAGTGCTGAAATCCACTTTATGGATATGCAGCAGTGACCTTAATGACTCCATCTTAGACTGGACTTCGAAAGGTATGCTTGTTTCCTGTCTTGCTCTGCCAGCACTCCCTGTACGAGAGCCAACCTTTGATGATTATTCTTGAAAACACAGAGTTGTATTTTCTTGTCCAGCTAAAATGCTGCTCAGGATTTTCTGGAAGGTTCTGTATAGCTGAACACTTGTCAAGTGGTTCTGGTTTATGTTGCACATCAGTCTGCACCCTCAGCTTAACAGCTGATCATCAGGACTTGAGAATGTGGGTTTCCATTAGCATTCGGGCCACCACTGCGTGGAATTACTGACAGCTCTTGTGCAAAGATTGCCAAGTGCTGTTTAGAGACTTTGAAGGTGGAGTTTTTTTGGTCAAGCTATGTTGTGATCTTACTGAGTTGCAGCTGAGGCAGAATTGGGTAGGTACTGAGGCTTTAGAAGATATTTAGGAAGCGTGTTTGAGGCAGATATATGCGTAGAAAGTGGGCTTGTGCTATGTACAGTTAGTTACACTCTTACGAGTGGTGCTTTCTGTGTCTCAGCTTCGGCTCTCAGGTATCTTCATGAGAACAGGATCATCCACAGAGACTTGAAACCAGAGAACATTGTGCTGCAGCAAGGAGAGCAAAGGGTAAGCAGGAACCAGGTACCTGCCTGCACAGGCAAGTAAGTCTGAAAGGAACATGCATGCGCTTCATGTGGTTACAGTGGTCCCTCTGCAAGAGCACTCAACCCAGGATAACAGCCAGCTTAGATCTGTGTGTCAGATGAACAGTATTCTGCGTGCAGCTGAAAGGTTGTATTAGACTTCTGCTAACACCTGATATTTTGACTTTCAAAAGACCAAGGTTGTACTCACTCACCCAAGATCTGATTTAGCAAAAATGTCTCCAGCTCTGTGTGTATCAAGCCAATGACAACTTTACATACTTTGTGGTTTTAGGAATCTATGGGAGCCTCCTATTTCCATCTCTTCATTTGCACCTTTCCTGTATACCTTTGAAGAGCTGAACCTTTTCTCTCTCTGCTGTATGGTGTATGTGCTTTTAACAGGACATCTCTCTAGTGTTCTTATTCTCTGTTGCGTGTTTCAGTTAATACACAAAATCATTGACCTCGGATATGCTAAGGAGTTGGACCAGGGTAGCCTATGCACATCATTTGTTGGAACTCTGCAGTACTTGGTAAGGAAGGAATTCGGCTAGAAGAGCAGCTACTGCTTTGCAGTGGGGTAGAGTTAACTGTTATCAGGCTTTGGGCTGGGAGGAAGTACTTGTTCTGGTATGGAGTACATTTGGGGTGCTGCAGCTAGCAAAGATAACTGCGTTTTTTCTGACACTGAGTTTTCACAGTGCCTGCTAGCTATGCCTGTTATCAATGAGCAGCAAGAGTGCCAATAACCTTTGCTGTTCGCTCTGAGAGGATCTCAAAATTCGTGAGAAGCAGAGCGTTCAACACCGTCTTTAATCTGTTGTACAAATATTAATGAGCTCTTAAGAGACAGATCTAAGAGGTGGGTGGCTTTGTCTTGTGTGTGTGTAAACTGTCTCAGGCTCCAGAGCTGCTGGAGCAGCAGAAGTACACGGTGACGGTGGATTACTGGAGCTTTGGCACGCTGGCCTTTGAGTGTATTACAGGCTTCCGACCGTTCCTACCCAACTGGCAGCCAGTGCAATGGTGAGTGAGCTGGGGCCAGGTGATAAGGAGAGTGCATGCAATGTGACAGGTGCGGTCCCTTGATTCTTAGGGTGATATCCCTATGTCCTTGCCCTTACGGATACCGACTCCCTTCACGGGAGTTCGACATACCTGAGCAAGTTCAGCATTCCTGATACTTGCTCTTTGGGATCAGGACTGACTCCTGCAGGGCAGGTAGCAGAAACCAAAGCGGTGTCTGTGTTACATCCCTCAAGAGTAGCTTTAAGAGCCTACTAACGTGCAGGCTAGGAAGGGCAGATCATTATTTCACCATTGTACTTGCTTGAATTCACTAGGCATACCAAAGTGCGACAGAAGAGTGAGCTGGATATTGTTGTTTCAGAAGATTTATCTGGAGAAGTCAAATTTTCTAGCAGTTTACCCTACCCAAACAATCTAAACAGGTGAGGACTAGAAGTCTGTTATTGCACACTGGGATAAACTGTTTCTTCTGCAAAAAGACCAGGCTTATATTATATGCCTTACTATGTTAGTCAGCAAATAAATTGAGCACGACACAAACAACGCTTGTGTCCTTTTTCAGACGCGTAGTTGTGAATCTGCTTCTGCTTTCTAAACAGCGCTTTTGTGATTGGGGTGGGGAGGTTGTTCATCAGTCCTCCTGTAGAGACCAGGCCATATGGTGACTGCAGAGGCACTTTTTAATCTTCTGATGTTCTTCTTAATTTGGTACTTCAGTGTTTTGGCTGGGAGGCTGGAGAAATGGCTGCAACTCATGTTAATGTGGCACCCACGGCAGAGAGGTACAGATCCTACGTACGGGCCCAATGGGTGTTTCAAAGCTTTGGATGACATTTTGAACTTGAAGGTGAGAAATGACTCTGTATTGACCTGAAGAGTTTTCCAGAGAGCAGTTGCCTGTACCCCATGAGAGAAGAGTCTCAAGTCATAGACCTAGGAAGAGAGCAGCAGCAGAGAATCTCATTTAGCTGCCTCTGCACAGTAACAGGTGTTTCTTGCTCATTTGAGGACAAATACTCCCTGACCTTGTTGGGAGTAGCAAAAAGCTGCTGTGTGTGATGGGTTTCATATTCTGGTAGAGGATTCTGCAGTTGAAGCTGTTTAATTGCCATGTGGCCTCTCTTCCACTTGAGGGAGGACAAGGACTTTGGCATAGTGTTATTAAGTAGCTGCAAAGTGACTTCTAGAGCCCCACAAATTCTTTGGCAGTTTATGAGTGGCCAGTGTCTCAGTCTTGGGATCTCTGCTCAGACATGACCAATGTATCCATAGCCCTTCTCATGTCACACTACTCTTCTTCTAGTTGCTTCGTGTTTTGAACATGGTCACGGGAACTGTACACACTTACCCTGTGACGGAGGAGGAGACTCTGCAGACTGTGAAGGCCAGGATCCAGTCAGATACGGGAATCCCCGAACAGGACCAGGAGCTACTGCAGGAAGCTGGACTTGCATTGTTTTCTCAGAAGTTGGCCACTAAACATATAGCTGATAGCAAGGTGAGTCTGACTACTCCCTTCCTTGCTGTTGAGTGAATCAACAGGCACTCTCACTTTGGGAGCACAGCACTGCCTGCTGTTCTGGCAGGCATGTGTCATAGAACTGCGCAGACCTAACAGCCCTTGCACACTAGGCACCTAATATGGTGCCTTTAGGGTTCAGTCTTTGGCTGACGAGGAACTTTCTGTTTATGGCATTACTGAGAGGCTTTTGCAGAGAGAACCTGGTGGGTCTTTTGTCTTTTACAGATGAATGATATGGCAGCTTCAGACACAGACCTCCTCTTCCTCTTCGATAACCAAAAAGTTGCCTATGAGGCTCAGGTTGCCTTGCGTCCTCATCCAGAAAGCGTTGACTGCATCCGTAAGGACTTTATCTGGCGTGAATGTGAGAGGTTGTCAGTGTTGAGAGGGCTGCCTGTGTTCTGCGGTCTGTATCTTGTGCAAAGAGTAGACAGAGCTTTTGCATATTTGGACTGAAGAAGCAGTAAGATGGACTGGCATAGTATTCATTCGATTTGTCAAAATAACTGAGGAAAGGAATTGTTTGATTTTGATATATTGGGGAAGCTGCATAGGGGTTAGCCAACTGTAGGCTTGCAAGAGGTAACATGCCCCTCAAAGGAGTGATGCTTTGATCTCTTCTGTAATGTGATAACACTACTTTTATGCTTCATGCTCATATGTATGTTTCCCTCCTCTTCCCCTGCCCCCCTCTGTTTCCAGTTCAGGATCCAAAGAAGAATCTCCACTTCTTCCAGTTGCGGAAAGTATGGGGTCAGATCTGGCACACAATCCGGATGCTGAAAGAGGATTGTAACCGGCTTCAGCAGGGGCAGCGAGCAGCCATGTACGGTGGCAGTTTCTCTAGAACGCTTATTTCTGTCTGCCTTTGCTCCCCGGTGAAGGGGAAAGAACGGGAATGGGGAAGCCCATGAGTGGAGCTGTTAACAGTTAATGAAAAGCTTAGAGTTCCATCCCCTTACACAACTGCTTTTGTGCTCACTGCTACACTCTGAAATACCTATTTTGATATAAGTGGAAGCCTGCATTTTTAGCTCAGGAGGGTAATAGGACCTTCTTGTCCACACAGGATGAATCTGTTACGTTACAATAGTACCCTATCAAAGATGAAGAATTCCATGGCCTCCCTTTCCCAGCAGCTGAAAGCAAAGCTAGACTTCTTTAAAACAAGCATCCAAATTGATCTGGAGAAGTATAAAGAGCAGATCGAGTTTGGAATTAGTGAGTATAGCATCTGGGAAGCAGAGGTCTTTTTATGCCTCTTATCCTCAGAGTATCTACCTTTTCATGTATGAACCTGAGAAAAGCAATCATTCTTTCATTCCTTCATAGCTTCTGAGAAGTTGCTGTTTGCCTGGAAAGAAATGGAGCAAGCTGTGGAACTTTGTGGGCGGGTATGTTTCTAAATCTAACTGCTTCTCCTAAAGAAAAAGAAGCTAAGAAGTTTGGTGTTGTGTTTTTTGTTGTTGTTTTTTTTTTTTTTCTTTTTAAGATTTATTTTTTTCTGTATATATTTCTAATATATTTTTGTTGTTGTTGTTTGTTTTTGTTTTATTTGTGATTTGTTTTGTTTTTATTCATTGACCTCCTTTAAATAGTGTCTGAATTGATTCCAGATGTCACGTTGGTTTCGGTGGCGCCGTTTTTGTCCATTGCCAGTACCTCATGAAGCTCGTGGTGTTTGTAAGGCTTAGGGGGAAAATGGAGATCTTGGGGAATGTGAAAGGAGATTTTGCAGCGGTTGCACCCAGGTGTTCTGCTAACCCAGTCTGGAGCCAGGATAGCTGGAAAGAGGATATAGGACCTAGGTTGAAGTGAATAGGAAAGCAAATGATTAGATAATTGAACACAAGCATTTCAAGCATCCATCTTGGATTTTCAAAAGTCAACAATTTTCCATTCTTGGTACACGGGTACCTGCTCCCAGTAAGGCATTCAGCCTTTTCAGTACTTACCCTGTAAGTAAGGCCAAGGACCATTGCTCCCAGACAAGGAGTGAAAGGTGACTAACTGATTGATATCTTACTCTTTTGCAACCTTTACACCTCCTCTACTGGGAGGAGGCAGAAGGCAGAATGACTGTCTAAGAAGTAGCATCGTCTCCCTGTGAACAAGTTCAAGTGAAAAGCAGAATTTGGGGTGCCAGGATGGATAGGATGAGAGAAGAGATTTCCTGGAATAGCCAAGGAAAAGGAAGCATGATGGCCTCGGAACCAACAACACGTTTCCTGCAAAGTCTGACCCCTCAATGGCTCTTTGCAGGCTGAATTTTTTATTGCAAAATTCTCAGAAGTTGTTTTACCCCAGAGCACCACGCTGATTTCCTTGAATTGAAATTACTAATATTTTCATTTGTCTTTTTTCAAGGCTGCTGTTTGCATCCTGCCAATGTATTTAGAAATGTGAATGAGAAAAGATGTGTGATAGTGTCCCTTAGTACAAGACTGTTCATCACTTATGTTCTGCCCTGCTTTCAGGAGGATGATGTGGATCAGCTAGTGAAGAGAATGATGGCCCTGCAGACAGACATCGTGGACCTGCAGAGAAGCCCACTAGGCCGTAAACAAGGAGGAACACTGGAGGATTTGTGAGTTGAGCTACCTTGAACTTGAGATGCAGGAGTATTGCTAGCTAAGCTTATTCACTGCAGGACAAGGAAAGTGCCATCTATTCAGCCCAAATTATGGGGAACTGGGAGGACTTTGACTCCTTTCCTGTCATTTGAGTTCTTGAACTGCTTGTTCGTAAGTTAGATTCTAGAGAAGTCCTTTGTGTTCTGTGCTTTTTTCTTCTAGAGAAGAACAAGCCAGAGAGCTGTACCGGAGATTGAGAGAGAAGCCAAGAGGTAAAAGGCATTTTAGCTCAAGGTCAGCTTGCTTTGTGTGGATAGTAACTTCGGAGATGCAATAATGAGCATTGAGAACTCTCTGCATTCTGGGCCTGCCACTGCACTAGCTGCACATGGACTCTACTGAACCCACCTTTTTCTTTGGAGAGGGGAGTCAGTTTTAAACTAGGACAGCCTCGCTTTCTTGGTGCTTTTTGAGCTCTTCTCAGAGCAAGCTGCTGCTACAATAGATGCTGCTGCTTCTGTCTGTCCTGTAAGGCTGCCCTTCTGTGTAAGATTCTGACTCTCATTCCAGATCAGAGGACAAGTGGTGACAGCCAAGAAATAGTACGACTGCTCCTACAGGCAATCCAGACCTTTGAAAAAAAAGTCCGAGTCATTTATGCTCAGCTCAGGTGAGCTCTGTAGAGTCGGCTTCTGTTGAGGGTTAAGAGAAAGCATTTTCTCTTTCAGCAAGAGGTTTTGTTCTAGAGTTTTAAAAGCTGGTGTGTACAGCTAATGAGATCTCAGAGTGTTACAGGAAATAAGAAACTTAAATGTTCCCCTACTCCAGTTGCCCGTGTGTGATGATGTTTGGTTTTTTTTTGGTCAAATAGTAAAACTGTAGTTTGCAAGCAGAAGGCACTGGAACTATTCCCCAGAGTGGAGAAAGTGATGAATCTGATGAATGAAGATGAGGAAACAGTTGTTAGGCTTCAGGAGAAACGGCAGAAAGAACTGTGGAACTTGCTAAAAATCGCTTGTGTAAGTAAAACAAAACTCCAGTGTAACTTGAAAATATGGTTTGTAGCACAGGTTAGTGAAATAATTAATAGTAAATTCAGTATGTCCTATGGTTCTGTTCTCTGTTATTTTGAATTAGTATGAAGGCCAAGTTCCAGGCTGTCTCATACTCCTGGCTGCTGGAAATTAGTGGAAATAATTGCAATCTGAATATTCTGTGTTTTTTCAGAGTAAAGTACGTGGTCCTGTCACTGGCAGTCCAGAGAGCATGAACACATCACGTCTTGGTAGCCCTGGTCAGCTGCTGCTGCAGGTCCCTTCTGGAACGTACGGTTTATCAGAATCGGTCAGGAGAAGGTGAGGCGAGGTCTGGAGTTGTGTAACTGCTAATGCCGGCACTACAAGACCAGGGCTCCTGCTTTGTGAGATAATTACACGTGGGCTTTGTCACATTTTACACTGTGTTCAGCTTCCATTGTCAGCAGCCTTTTCTATGTAGTAGCTAGACTTCCTGGGGCTTGTTAGTCTTCCTTAAGAAAAATGGGATAAGGTATAGCACTTACCTTGCCTCAATAATAAGGGGTTTGTTTTATCTGGAATTGTTGGGGCATTGTCAGATGAGGTGATGGTAGCTGAGCTGTATCAGAAAGAAGAGACTGCTGTTACCAAGCACATGTAGTTCTGGTTTGCTTACATGAACTGGGTCACCAGCTGGAATGCCAGACCTTGGTTTGTTCATTTATATGTTGCTCAGTCCTTTAGTTCACAGGCTGTTCTGCAACTTTAGCAATGGTGACTCCACATAAGAACCTAACTCCATCTTGGAACGTGCTTCCTTTCCCCGTCTCAGTAAATCTAGGGATGCCACCGACTTTCCCAGTTGCAATATGAATTACTAGTTTATGAGCTGGCTGGTAAAGGTTAATGATCTTCAGTGCTCTGCAGCACACCTGCCAGAAATATTTCCTAAAGATAGAGGCAGCATCTCTTTTAACAAAACTGCTATGGAAACTAACTGTGTAATAATTGTCCCTTTCAGTGAGGAGCTACTGCTGGAATCACAGAAACTCTGTAGCCAACTAGAAAATGTGATACATGACACAATGAAGGATCAGGAGCAGAGCTTCATGGTAACGTACTTGACATTCTTCTGTAGAAGGACTAGGGAAGCTCATGGCTTCACACTTCTGCTTGGGTAACTTTGCCACCAGTAAGTAATACGGCTAATAGAAATCTGCATATTACTCTTTCGGACAAGGAGAGAGTAGGAGTTGTGGGAGATAAAGCACCCACTCCCTGACTTGAGCTGCTGCCGGACACGGTCCCTGCTTGCTGAGAATGGGAGCTGTGCACTGGGACTGAGGCTGTGCTGAACCATAAGAGATGGGGAAGGCACTGGCTGTTGTACAAAAATACTGCAAAAGTGCACTCTTAAAATTAGGAAGTGCTTGTGGTGGCAATACACTGGTGGGCAGTGATGCTTATTTAATGAAACAGAATATAGGAAAGAAAGGAAAGTTAGAGAAAATAAGTAGATTCAGGGTTTCCCTCACAGCAATTGCATGGTTCATCCCAAAACTATAGATTGCTTCCCTTTTATTCTGGAGAAATATCAACTATAAGCTAGTGTTGAACTTTGTAGTTCTAACTATTTGTTTTTTAGGCTTTAGATTGGAGCTGGCTGCAGCTTCAGGTAGAAGAAACAAGCAGTCCGGAACAAACCCAGATGTAAAATGACTTCAGTCGCCTCGGAAGACGTGCTGTTCCAGGAAGCCAACTGTGAAAAGCTGCTGCCTCTGAGAAGGGAAGTTCAAGTGCTTCCTTCTACTTCTGCTTATGTGATACACATGGCCTAGCTTTTAGTATCCACTTCTTAAGACACTTTTTTTCACAGAGATACAGTAGGAAACGCCTGTTCTAACTGCTTGAAAAAAGTTCTTAATCGTGCCTTAAGAAAGGAGATGTTCTTAATCTCTATCCTGATGCTTAGGATCCCTTAGGCATCACAGGTGGTTGTTTTGCTGCCTTTTAGGCTTTCTAATGAAAATGTGCAATCAGTTTGCAGAGTCACTTATAGGATATCACCTTCCTAATATACTTGAACTGTGAACTTAATTTCTTAACTTTGCCGATTTGCACTTTTTTTCTTAAGTGTCATGGTTGTACTTACCTAATACTTGTTTCCTATGTGGGAACGAAATTATCTAAAACATGTAAACTTATGGTTTGCTCTTTTTGATATCCTCAATAACATTTTAATGAAAAAGCTGCTTTTACTGTGCAGGTCTCTAAAATGTGAGATGTAAGGATGTTTTCCTAGAGACCACAGAGAAGGAAATCTTCAGTGTACACATACAGTTTAGTTTAACAAAGCACCTGCAGATTATTAACTATGCCTGAAGCTGCACCCAAAAGAAAGGCAAAGCACAGCTGGATGAAACACAGCTTTTCTGAACCTGACCAGAAAAGACACACCAACACTCTGCTCCAACTGTGACCAATTTATTTAATTCTGATGTAAACCGAAATTCCACTACAGCACAGAGACCACCTTTTATTAAAGGTTGCAAAGTACAGGACATGCAGGATGCAATACAGTAATGGGGAGAGGTGGGATTTTCTTCTGTTTTTAGGAACAGATTTAGAATACGGGAAACTGAAGTGAAATGTGGCACAGACACCACAACTTCCATGCATACCTTCAAGTATCTTCCTTTGATGTGCTGGCACTCTCTAGACTTCAGTGTTGGGTTAAAATGCTTCTTTGGAAGAGCAGAAAGTTCACACTTCTTGAAATTTCAGAGTAATATTAAGGCCAAAACCACACTGGGTACACTTTTCCTTCATCTTCCAGAGCACCACCTGTTGTACTTAGAGCTGCACTAAGCTTCCAGCTCAAATGCCAGCCCAACTTTGTGACCTCCAGCACTGAAATTCTTGCCGTCAAGCAAGCCTGAGAGGGTCAACTTCACACCTAGGAAAGCAAGTAACAAGACGCTTCATAGATGGACACCCTGTATGCTGCCTTCCCTCAGCTACTGAGTCTCACTAATGTGTCCTATGTGCACATCCTTTACTTCTATGAGCCTACACAAGATTTCTAGCTAGCTGTTCTGTTCCAGACATAACAGTAAAATAACCTGTAGTGTAGTAGTATTTGCTGCTACCAGTCGGACTTACGTACCGGGTCGGAGGGTGTGAGCATACCCAATTCCAATCAGGCTGGCATTATTGACTTTAGCCTACAGGAAAAAAGAAATCACAATATTTATACACAGTATAAATACTCAGACAGAATTACCCCAGTGCCCTGACAAGGTGGCTCAGGCATTAACTATTTCAGCCAATTGTAGACCAACCTCTAGTGGAGGCATATTCCAGGCTTTTCTCAAGAATTCCCAGCTTAAGCTGTAACAGGCTTCAGTAATAGTTCCAATCTCTCCCCCAATTGTAACCCATTATGCCTATGTAAAATGCCACCCTGTCCTTTCCTGCCCCCAGCATTGTGTCGCTATCTCCTTTAAAGGGCTAGTTACTATGGTATTTCCCATCTTTAATTCTGGCTGAATTGTCCTGAACTAATTGTTGTTTTGAACTACTTCATAACACAAATTTTCAGTATTTACAGGAGCTCAAAATACTCATTCCTGTAACAAAATTCTTACCACAAGGGAAGTCTTCTCATTCATTTGGTACTTTGCAGCAATACCAAAACGTGTGTTGTTACTGCCAGCAGTCCATGCAAGATTGATGGATGTCTCAACCTTATTATTAACCTTCTGATAAATAGACCCACCGAACTCGGTGCCATCATTCCTGTTTGTAATAGATGCAAGCGTGTCAAGCCTTGCCTTGTTCAGTGAATTGTGACTCTTTAGATAAACCCCTTCCCACAATGATTTGGTCATTATTTCTTAAAAAGAAATGAGCTCCAATGCTCCCCTGGACCCATGTTCACCTACTTCCCAGCCAGAGCTGGCAGACTCCTGCTCAGAGTTTTTACCCAAACATAACCTTTGCTTGCAGAAGGAAATGACTTTCCAACAGTTGAGACCCATGGCTTGACCTTGCTTGCTTAAGAAAGCGAGCCTGCGATAACACATCAAGTGACAAATCCAGAAGGAGCCTTCAGTCAGTAATGGGAACGATGAGACTGAAAACAATGTCATTGCATTGCAGTTGTTTAAATAAACCATCTTGAAAGACTCTTGGAGCATCTGAATGCTAGAGCTACTCTGCGACGACAGCTGGAAACACTCAGGCGCAATGCAACACACCTCTCTACCCTGCCTCGGGCATTTTTGAGCCAGCAGCTTTCTGTCTGGTGGGAGGAGGGGAAGGTACAGTAGCTTAATTGAGGGCTCTTTTATCTAGCAGCAAAATAGAAGTTGAAGTTTACAGATTTAAATTCCAAAGTAACAGTCTACAGTGCCTTTACGCCACTGTCTTACGTACACAAAAACCACAGTCACCCTCAAACAAGGTCTCAAAAGACAGCAAAGATTTGGAAAGTTGCCCCGACTTTACTTGTACTGGAGATGAAAACATCAAATATAAATTATTTTTAAAGAAATCAGCATCTCCTTCAATCCACCCAACCTTTCAACCTAACAATGCTCACTATTAATCTCGTTTGACTCCTCTGTTGAAGTTTCTCTAGTCTCAGATAATACTTACACGTTCGTGTGCAGCTGAAAGTCTCCTGCCTTATATCCCAAGGCAAAGTTATTTTGCGAAAGCTTATACTTGGCTGTATCAAAAGCCATCTGGTAGCCAGCAAGCCAGCCTTCATAGCCCAGCACTGCCCAGCCATAGACGGTTGGTCCGGAGAGATCAATGTCTACATCGCAGCCTAGATTTACATATTCTCTTTTGTAGGAGGTCTTTAACTTTCCACTCTTCTTCCTGCAGAGAGAAACAGGCCATTCTATCCCTTCCAATTTACAAGTGTGCATTATATGTAGTTTTATTCACATGTGCGTGTCCTTCTTTACGACCAGTCAATTAAATGACTGTAATACCTACTCAAAAGTTAACAGCTGCTGAAGAGGGCAGGGGATGAGAGTAATATTGGTATTATATACATTTTTACATGGTGCCACATTTTCCTCCACCATCTCCTTAAAATCCTCAAGAAACAAATTTGCCAATGGCCAAAAAGCTGAAAAATGATTTTCAGCAGTCCTTGTCCTTCTGAGACAGGTGTTATCCACTGCCTTCAAACTATTCTACAGTTCCTGCAGAATATTCTACACTAAATTCTGAGCATTTACACAACAACAAGCATAAGCACTTGTAATGAAAAGTTACAGGAAATGCTAGCACTCCTTAGGTAAAGGTAACAGAAAAGATTTACCCTGTGTTTGGTACAAATGTAGTGTCAAGAGCCACCTTAAATCCTTGAGCCAACTGCAAAAAAAAACAGAGACGTCTGCTCAGAAATCTGCTGATACGCAATTTGTTATATTCCACTACTATAGGTCTACCTCCTGTCTAAAGAGAAGGTGCAACATGACAGTAATGTCTCCCATATTTTACAATGAAGTCTGAAGATGCTCTGTGATGAAGGATTAAAATTTGGACTTTTTCGCCCCAGAATGAGGCCTTATAACAGTGCACGTTATTAAAGGAGGATTGCAAATCTAGTATTGGCAAGAAAATTGAGAAACTATGTTAAAGAAATAAAACTGTTCAGTTCACGTTTGCTTATCCCCTGTAGTTCAAACAATTCACACGGTAGCTCAAGAACCTCTCTCAGAATCCACGAATTCTAAGACACAGTGTGACTTCACAGGCCAAGCCGGGTACCTGCCTCGGCTTTCCCACCCTTGTCTGGAGCTGGACAGCATTTTCCATTTTAAAGCACAGGTATAAAGTGTAAAACCGTAACTACAAAAGTTGATGGCCATATGTGGCGGATGGCACCACAGAACTTCACTACTTTTGGCACCACTACCTTATGCTTCAGGCATTAAGTGAAAAGCATAAAGCTATTACTTGCAAAAAGAACTGTGTTTTGAGAATGCTGTATGCTAGCAACCTTTTGTGTAAGCAGTGCCAAGCTGCAAACCTTTCTTTCCAGCCTCACAAAATATATTGTCTTAATGCAGCCAAACTTAAATCCTTATGTATTAGAGCATTTAGAACTATGAGACCTCTCTTTTTTTTCCTCTGCAGGGCTGCAGCAGTGACAGTTGTACATAGCTAGAGTGCATCTTTAAACAAAACCTCCTATTTGGAGTGAATAATAGCGACACATTCATCCATCCAACTGCAGTAACTCCGTACCTTTGGATCGTTCACGTAGCAGCACACTGCTGTGGGGATGCTTGTACCCGCACCCCCAAGATTCAGGATGCTCTCTCTCAATCTGTGCATTCTGCAAATATATTTGTCAATGTGTTCTGCCCAACTCTGCTTTCTCACACCAGCTGCAAAAAGGTTCTGAGTATCTACTTCCTCTTACCTGATCCTCCATGGAAATTTCTGTTCCCAGTATGTTGTCTGTGTTCCACTTCTGGGTGAATGTAAGTCCATAGGCTTTGACCTTGTATTTGGTCTCTAGGCTGCCTGAAGCCTTGCCTGTGTCTGTGTTGGAAGAACCAGATGCAGTGAATTCCTGCCAAGAGCATGACATGAGGTTCAGCACTCTGATATGTAATTACATTCAGTTTTTCCACTAGTCAAGTGCCAGCACTAACGCTTGCTACCTTTAGGCCTTTTGACAGAATCCTCAAAATCCTCCTCCTCTTCCCTATCCCCATCAAAAATAATTATTTTTCCATCACAAAATGCTACTCCTTTTGCTGTCTCTGTGCCAAACATTTCTTTTACGGGGGCGTGCTGATGGAGCCCTGGAACTTGCTGAGGTTGGAGAAAGCACTGTTACTGTTTAATTTTCATCTGCCTTGTGATTTGATTACTTGGTCCCCCACCTTTCATTTTTACCATACTTTTTTCCTAACTTATCTGTCAACCCCACCCCCACCAAAAATACCTTTTCCCGCCATCATTTTCTGCTCCAAACTGGCAAATTTCAACATTCCGTAACTTGCTCTGTACCTTCAACACCTTCCAACACCCTAATACTTCTGTATCATAACAATCAGAGGTACTACAAGTACCCAAGTACGAACTGGATCTCACGCTTAGTTCCTAACCTCATCTCCATCCCCCAAACCCCATTTTATTGCAGAATAGTCATTAGAAACACTAACACGCACAAAGCCTGCAGCAACAGACAACTGTATCAATACCGTATCTAACTTGTTCTCCCCCCTGCTGTTTTTACAGTGTTATTATAGTGGATTGTTTGACAAAGATTGCAAATGGCTTTACATAGATCACACAGCAGATCAAGAACTATGGGCATAGTCATACTTCATTATGTGGATGGTAACACGACTAAAAACAATGGAACAGTTTATGAACTACAGTATGCACCACAGAAAACCTCACTGGACAAAGCAATAAAGAGCCAACATGCCAAAAGTCACTATTCTTACCAGCTGGATAAGCATCCAACATGAAAGTTGCATGGAAAAGAAAAAGCCCATTTTAGAACTTTATATGATTCTTCATGTTCAGTTACATTCAGAAAACAGCATAATTAACCATAGCATATTATTTGAGAATCAAAACTTCCAGCCAGGAAAACTACGCATATCATGAGATGTCAGCAACTGGCAGCAGTCACAGCACAGAAACCACACAGTTCCCGGTGCACAACGCAAGCAATCCATCAAAAGCTCAATAGAGACAGAACTCGGTTAATACAAAAGGAATTACACCATTGGCATGGGAAGAATGCAAGAGAAGGAGGGAACTAAGGCAAATATGGTTATGAAGGAGGCTGAAAAGCAGCACAGCTTATCAACCAGAACAGCATCAAGTGGCACCACACACAGAACTGAGACTCAGTGCCAGAATAAGCTTATCTACTGAACAATATATGCTTGTGCTTAAAGACCAAATCCTTTCTTGGTTTTGCCTGCACTCCTGCGAACTCATGAGGAAGCTGCACTTCTCAATCATTAAAGTGGGGATCATAGTATTTTATGGTTACCTGAAGTGCTAAAGCCTAATTAATGTATCTAAAATGCTCTACATAAGGGATACTGAAACTATTTCATTTTAATCAAATCTTGCATTGGAAGCAGGGTGGAAATGAGTGAACATGAAGTTAAATTGTGGCTCTTAATGTCCCTTGGCCTTTTGGATAAAAGGTCAGTCAGGACTCAAAATCCTATAAAAACCAAAAACAGCAGAGAAACTCAGATGCATTCATAAGCAGAAGTGAGAGCTCTTTAGGGTGAAGAAACTTACGTTTGGGATGTGGCAATGGAAATGGGGAGGAAAGCCACATATACACAACAAAATATGTGAAAATTCTTGCATGCCGCAAGAACAGAAGTACTGCTACGTCAGTTCCACACATCGTTACAGAAATACCTCTGTCAGCTACAGGTTTTACCATGAAAACTGAAAGGAAGAAGCAACACCTGCTAGCAAATTATTACCGCCGACCAATTCAAGAACTTGTCGTTCCATTGCAATGCTGCTGACGTTGAACGTGCCCAATACCTACCACTCCACTGGAAGACTTGGTCTTCAGCTCTAACTTGACAATTCCAAATCCTGAAAATAGAAGAGCACACATTGTCTGCTTCACCACAATACAGATGCGAGGCTTATTTCCAGCATACCCGAAGTACAGCAAATAGAGTAGACTGACATGAAACAGTCTATTTTCATATTTCAACAGTTGATCTTACTGAGGAATGATCTGAGGAATTTTCACAATCCAAAGTGGGTGGCCTCATAATTTATAGTCATAACAGTCACCCATCATCAAGTACCTCCACCTTCTGCAGCTACCTGCAGTCTGGGACCAAGCAATACAGTTACCGTTTCTTCTGATTTATTCAATCTACCTTTGTATTTCTTGTTGCAGGGCAGGAATTTTTCTTTTCCCCTTCTCCAAGAAAAACATGTTTCAACTTACTTTAACCAGCGCCATATACAGAGATACTATTGCTTTCTTCCTTTTCTTTTTAATCTGCTACGAATCTAGGGGAATACCTGACCCTTGCACAGAGTAGAAAAGCCTGAAACAACTGACACTAAAGCAGGGAACCTGAGCTGAATCTTAGCAGAGACCAGGCCAGAGTGCTTTTTAATTTTATGTAGCACGTGAATTTGGGATGCAAATGCAATCTTTATTACACACTCGCAAAAACAGATGAAAAATGTCAACGCTCTTCAAGACACCAAAAAAAAAAGTACGAAAGGTTCTCAAACCACAGCCACGTTACTTACCATATCCCTTGTTGAACATATCCCGGGCAGACTTTCCCAAGTCACTGTATGACGGTGGGACAGCCATTGGATCTGAAACATATTGGAAGCTGTAAGAATCTTGAGTTCAACAGCATAAATGTCTCTGACCAGCACCCAATGCGTACTTCACCAATACGGAACTACAAGACCTTTGAAGAACGTTCACAGAAGCAATCCTTGTGTCACCGTTGCTTTGTCAGAAATACTATTAAGCGCTTATGGACACTTCTCTTCCACCATCTTAGTTGCTTACCAGTGTACTTGGTCCCTCTGTCACAAATGCAACAGCATCTGTATTAAGCAATTGAATCGCCAGCTCCTTCCTAAAATGAAGCACTTGGGCAATTTACATCCCATAGAAGACAAATGCTCCATGTTCAGTGACTTAATAATTAATCTGCACTATGTAACTATCAAAACATGCACTCGATGATCCTTATGGGTCCCTTCCACCTTGAGATATTCTATGATTCTATAAATTTATACCTGTGGGTTTAGAGGATCTAAAATAGCTGGACATGACTGCAGGTTCCTTATCTGAAGATTAGTATGTAAAACAGGTACTTCTCAAGATTACTATGTAAAAAGGCCTTTTGACCTGTCAAACATGGAGGGAAAAATTACAGTCAGTAAATAATTAAACTGGCAAAAGAGAAACAGAACGTGCACTTTTAGAACAGCATAGTTTAAAACATTATAACAGTTTTAACACCACAGCTATGAAGCAGAGCATATCTGGTCTCCATCAACCAGTCGCAATAACAACAGCTGACAAAACACAATGTAAAGCCGGAAAAGAAACATTAAGCCAGAGATCTACAACTAAGCAAAGCCTCCTTAATCTTGCACTTTGATTTTCCCTCCCGCAACAGTAAAATCAGTACAAGAACCACAGGAGAAAACGTATCAAGAAATAAAAGGCTGGGGACAACTGATGCTTCACGTTGCCATCTTCAGATATAGTGCACAGCAAGGCGATGCCTGTACACAAACTGCAGAAAGATAACACCGAACTGCGAATTTCAATGAAGAAACTAACATAAGAATGCCCACAGCGGTCTAGCGGCCTACCGGATAACTGAAACACCCAAACCGTACACACGAGAGAGAACGAGGGCGACCCTGGGCGCTGCAGCCCCCCTGCGGCTCCGCTGCCGCCCGGAGCCCGCGCGCGGCCCGGCTGCTCCGCGGGCACACGCGCGCTCAGGCGCCGCGCGGCCCTGTCGGTTACCGACCCGCGTTACGCAACGGATAACGGAGCGCAGCCGCCGGGCCGCCTGCCCCCAGCGGAACGCTCGGTCCCCGGCGACCCCAGCAGTTCGTGCTTTCCAGCCGAGCACTGGCAAGACCCCGCCCGCAGAGCGAGAGCCGGCTCGCACCCCGGGGCCATGGCCTCGGCAGCCCCCGGGCGCCTGGCCGGGCCCAAGGCCGCGGAAGCGCCGGTCGAAGCGAACCCCCGGCGTCCTCTCGGCCCAGCCCCACCGCGGCAAGGTGACTCGAGGGACGCCCGCGTCGGCCCCGACGAGGCCTGGACGACGCCGCCGGGCTCCGCACGGACAGCACCGCGGGCCCCGGTGCGGGCCAGCCCCGCGCCCGCCCGGCCCGGCACCACGCCGCTACCTGCCGGCCGCGCTGCCTCCGACTGGAGGTCTCGCCGCCCCCAACCCCGCGTGCGCGGCCCCGCACGCAGGCGCACCCGCACGGCTGCCGTTGACTCTGAGCCCTCCTGCCGGGGCTGGCGGGCGCCGCGCGGCCCCGCCCTGAGCGCGGCGGGGCCCCCACAGAAACGGCCGTCGGTCGCGACCGTCGCCCCCCGCGGGCCCCGCGGAAGCGGCCCAGGACGCCGGACCCGCTGCGGGGATCCCCGCTGCTCTTAGAAACGGCGGCTCTGGGCTCGGCGGAAGATTGGAACGCCCGCTCGAGGAGGACACCGCTCCCGGTAGTAACGGCCCCGGGCCCAGCCGGTGCGCGAGACCCTAGCGCGTGCTGCAGCCCGTCCGCCCGCCGTGACCTCCCGCTCCGCAGCCCTTGGCAAGGGAGCGAGCACCGGCAGAGCCCCCGCAGCCCAGCGGCGCGGCTGCGGATGCGCAAACAGCAGCACCACACCCGCCCCCGGCACTGATTCCCGGCGGTGAGCACAGGGCTTGCAGCTATTGCCTCCCCTGAGCACCAGATACCTTGCGGTCCAGTGCTGCGGGAGGAGGGAAACAACTGTAAGTAACCCAAAGCAGCTCAGCATAATGACCAGTTAACTGGGGGTGGCGGGACGAGAGGTGGGAAGAAAAAAGACAGACAGATTGTACATTTATATAGTTCAAGAAACACAAACACACTGAACAAGCCCTTTTTCTCCCACCAGAATTCAGTGTTATGGAGAGAAACTGCAAGGCCAGCAAATTCTGCTTGACGTCCCAAAACAAAGTGAAGTAGTATCTGGGCTACCTGTTGATGATGGAGAATGTACCAATGTAATGCTGCGTGTTTGGAAACATAGTGAGCTTGTGTTATTGGTTCTTGATGCTCTTAAAATTACAGCTGAAAAAATAAGCAGGATTATACATTCATGATGGAATTCTCACTTTGTTTATTCCCGCTGATTACTGAAGAAAACACTGACTACATCAGCTATATATATTTTTACTATGAGGCATCAGAAGACTTCACATAGTTCCAGATTACCTTCTAGTCACCTTACAAACCACTGCATGCATTAGGGCTAGGGGACAGTCTGAGAAAATAATTAAATTCCCAATAGGAGAAACAGATTAAAATAAAGGGATAAGCAAGAATATCAGTCTATAGTCTCCATTACTAAGACTGATCAACACTAATTACATAAGAACAAGTGAAAATATAGTTGGTCTGCAGGCTTAAGTCAGATAAAAATAAGAAACAGTACTGCATCCATCTTTGTTTTATGATTCAAGTCAGTCTAAGTAGTCCAACAATACAGAAGCCCCCATAGAGACAGCTAGAGGACCTAATAATTAATATATCAGTTCAACACAGTGTTTTCATCAGCTTTAAGAAGGTGGGAGGGAGGGAGGGAGAGAGATCAAAATGCGATCTTACAGAATTTAATCTTCACTACACATTGTTATTCACTCCGGTCCTTTGGCTCTCGGTATTTCCACTGGATATAATCAAAGATGTCTTCCTCGGATTCGACTGGTAGGGCCTCCCCAGCAACTCCTGCAAGCAAATTACAGATGCATTGCAAGATCAAGATAGAACTGCTGTAAGTAAAACAGACTTGAAAAACAAAACCAAAATGCCCCCACAAACCTCTTAATACAGTGTTTAGGTACTAATTCTCATTAATAAGGTAATGAATTAACTTCAAGGCCATGTGGTTATGCAGTTAAATATATTTATATTCATATACATAGATATATATATAGTCAGCACCCCTCCAAAACAACTGAAGGATGTATCTTGTTAGAAGAGTGAGAAACCACATGTGCTGTGCACGACACTGAAAAAGCCATCTTTAGGTCAGTATGATTCGAAGCAGATGAGGACACTTTGTGCCACAGCCCTGCCCGTATGTACGCAGGCTGCCTCTCCTGCTCTAATGGTGTCCGATACCAAACGGGACACTGCGAAAAGTTTCATGAACTACGGTATTTATCAGAGGTATTTCCAGTACATGGAGAAACCAATTTAAGGAGAAGATCATGCAAATATGTAACTACAAAGAATACTCTGTGCAAAGGCCCAGACTGACCGGTGACACCCAAGGGACGGATAGTGTACTCATTGATCGTGAAGCCCATTTCCAGTGCATGAGCTCTCATGTTCTTATTGAATATATCACTTCCTGTGAAATACAGTACACCACAGTAATACTGATCTTTGGGGACAAGCCTAGAATAGAAGTGGAAGAAAAATACGGATTTAGAACAAATACATAACAAAAAAGTTACAAGTCATTTGGAATTCAGCCAGATGCCATTCTAGGTTTACTTCGTATTTATGTGCGCACATTCTGTCACTCTGTAAATTTTATTTTCTCGCAAGCCAGATGCAAGAATGAAATGAATTGTGTATCAAAGAAAGGTTCGGCACATTCACCCTGACCCAGCAGTTACTGGTGTTCAGCCACTACATGGTTATGGTGCTTGCACTCCTTCCAAGAATTAATGTCAAAGTCGTATGATAAAGTAGGTCACAATTCTGAAACTGGATACAAAGTCATAATTTAAAATACAACCTCCTTGCTAATAACTGGTTGCAGATACTGGCAGTTGTACAGTGGCTTCCATACTGCAAAAGATTTGGAAACCTGGTAAATGCAATGTTCTGAACATGGAACTAGAGATTTGAAAGGAGAACCTGATGCAAATGCCTACTGGGTAGCAGCCAGCTAAAGCAGGGGGCCTGGGGGGTTTATTTGGTGTGTGTACCGGATATCAATTCTCCTGTGTGGATAGGCTGTTCCATCTTCTTTATCTGGCAGCTGACAGACACCCTGTGAGAAAGTAAGGAAAGCAAGAAATTAAAAATTAAACGGATTTGAGATCAGTCTTCACCTCCTCACCCCTAAACAACCTCTAAACTACCCTCAGTCATGCTGGAGAGCAAAGTTAAATTCCGGCTGAACCAATTCAGTATTTCACAAGAACGGCTGGATGTCATAGTACTGTGAATCACTATTTTACACTGCTAAGAGGACCTTAGTTCAATGTAGTATATAACTGCTTCTGAAATTCTTATTGCAGCAGGATCACAAGGCTTCACATTTCCCATTCCTCTGTCCTAAATACTATCAGGCTCTTCAGGAGGCACAACCATCAGCAGGTTAAGGAAAATGCAGACAGAGCTCTAGCTAATAGAAATTTTTAAAAAATAGTGACTTTTTTTCTAGAGAAATCCTCTGCCAGTTTTCATCTCAGAAGTGCTTTGTAGTCTTCATGCCATTCACATATCAGCCTTTTATTTTTTCCCTACTCTATGATCACCTTAAAAGACAATGAAGAAATGTTTACACACTAAATGCTTTCACCAATTGCAGCTTCATGCTGAGACGACTCCTGCCGTTGCACACGCTTTCAAAGTGGTGTCGTCCGTCTCCTTGCTGAGACTTGCTTCTCTCACATTCTGAGCTGCACATATTTCACTTTTTACAACATTGCTTTCTTAGTTTCCACTTGGAAGATGAGCTATTCTACAACTATTTAAGACTGACAGGATTATACAGACAAATGGTCAAACTATAACGAGCTTGTTGAGCTGGGAATGCGAACTGGGAACGCAGAGTGTCTCTGCATTTGGCTCAGAGATGTACATTTAGCTTTAAACCCATAGAGTATTCACCCTTAAACCATCTGGCAAGAAGGAGAGAAAATTTATTTTATTCCTCCTAAAAATCAAGCAAAAAAAAAAAAAGCCATCGAGTTTCATTACCACTCAGAATGCTCATGTTTTAAGCAAAACCAAACCAACAATCAAACAAACAAAAATTCTCAAGTGCTCCAATAGCACCTTTCATCTTGGGAAAGCAAGTATCTTTAACTGTAGTATTATATATTTAAGTATTTATGCCTTCCAGAAGATTAGCTGAAGATAACGGTATCTTGACTCTTGAGCAGAGGGCCTTTGGTGAACCCTCCTGCAGAACGGTGCTGAGCGTCCCCGGGTTCCACGGAGCCGGCGGGAGAGACCGAACGCACCACCGCTCCTCATTTCCGCTCAGCGTTGCTTACGGTTCTACACTTCCCTGTTAGAATTAACTTTAACCGGCGTGTAAGACCAGGATACCTGGGGCCGGTAAAGAAAACTACGTGAAGCAGCATAACACCCAGTCCATGCGTTCAGCATAAAAAAGGTTTTGCTGTGAGCAAGGGACCAACGAAAATGAATATTCCTGTAATTCATTACTTTCTTTTGGCATCCAACATTTTCTCTATTACATCCCCAATCTAGCAGCTTCTCCATTAAATCCGCTCTGCAACAGAATCAACAAAACATACATCAAGGAAAACAGAGATGCAATTGGCCTTGTGTAATGAAGGTTGTGTCAGCGGGGTTCAGAATTACATAAATACCTGTAAATTTTCTAAAACTGAAATCTTACCGCAAGAAACGCACTAAGATTTAACCGCAGAGAGTTTTTATGTGGGAAGGGGGGGAAATTAAAAAATAATAATTAAAAAAAAAATCACAACTCCAGCAGTCCAAACAACATATCTTGTATATATCCTGGCTTCTTGTATATATCGTGTATATATCCTGGCTTCTGTCAGGAAAGGCAGTCCCCCCCCCAGCATCACCACCAAAAATGCCTTACCATGAATTTGGTGTCACCTTGAGACAGCACATCTGTGACAAAGTGGACTTTTTCCAGTTGTTCTACAACTTGGTGCAGAAGTCTTGACTGGAACAGGGACAACACAGAAGAAGAAATTACTTCACAAATTACAAGGATATCTTACCAATTTACCAGATAATGGCCCACATAAGCAAAAGACGTCACTATATGTATTATTGTACAGTAAATCAGACTCAGAGGGGAAAAAAAGATAACAATAATATGGAAAAAAAAGCTAAAAAAATTATAGTTGTGCAACATAAAAAAACCCCCACTGAAATCTCCGTATCAGATCGCTTTCCTTGCAAGTGACAAAACTAGTTTCTTGGTTTAAGTCTTCAATGACAGAAGCAACACAAGAAATACAAGCTGTCTTTAAGACTTCTGCAGAGTTAGTTCCAAAAGATTACAAGGGCAGCAGGACAATTGCTTCTTGTCTAAAATTATGGCTACATAAAGAGATACTTACTCTACCTTTAAGCCCTGCTTTATCCAGCTATCTCTTACAGTTCTACATTGTAAAAGCTCATAAATTCGAGGGGGTGGGAGGAATGTGTACGAAGAAGGACAGCAGGATAAGAGTAAGTACACTGAATAGTTCTGCAAGAGGAACAAACATAATACACGGACCTGAGAAGTGATTATAACTCCTCAAAATAAACATGGTGATTCAAGAGAAGAGTTTACTATTACAGTAGCAAAAAGATGCAAGAAGCTGCAATGCAAGTCTGACAGTACATATCATCTGAATTTAAACACACCCTTGTGGAAGTAATGCACAGTACTGATCCACAGGAGCAAAGCAACATACCTGTTTGGATGAGTCAGATGTGAAACTCGGATGGGTTATGAGAACATCCATATCACCACTTGACTCTGCACCTACACAAGTAAGAAGCAAAGAAAAATCCGTCTGCGTATGACAAAGCATACCAACAGTGAACATCCATCCCGCCTCTTCCTGTAAACGCGTTTTGCTGGTAGAAAAGTCGCCATTCGAGATATTTGCGAAAAAAGGATCTTTAAGTCAGAGAGCCTCGTTCTTCCATCCAAAAGTTTATATCCCTGCATATCTCAGAAAATACCCAATAATTTCTTGCTGTACTCTATAGCAATAAAGCACAAGTGGTGTTAATGTAAAAGCAAAGCAAACCATTAACATGTTACAATATATTGCTCTTTATGGGGGCAGGGTGGAGATGCAAGGATTTATGCAGGTGTTAGTCACTGAAATAACCAGTAAAGACAATACTAACAGGAAAAAGCCAGGTTCCAGCATAGGCTTTCTCTCTAGAAGAACAACATATATAGTAATGAGTCTTACTTATTGGCCCAAAACACACATAACAAGATCACAGAGTACCAACCTCGTCTAAAACTGCCACAGACTGTAGCAATATAGTTTGGGTCCAGCTTCTCTACCTCTTTCAGCACAATTTCCTATGTAGAAAGGAAAGGTGTGTTTAGAGGTGTAATTTATTGGCCATCAGTGCCTCACATCTTCAATAAAGACATTCTCACCTGCATTTGCAGCATTTCTTCCCTTGGGATTCTTTTCTCAAAATCTTCAAAATATCTGCATATATAAAAATAGAAGTGTCTGAAAGAGCAGCAAGGATATCATCTTAAAATTTTAGTCAATCGAATCTGTATCAGAGGAAGTAATACAACATATTACTGTCACATCACAAAAAGTTCCCCATTCTCACCAAACATCTCAGAAAACATCTGTAAAGCAACAGTAAAAACTCACAATTGCAAGTTTGACAGTGCTCAGAAGATGGTTTCATTGTGTATTATCTTCCCACTGTATATGAAGTGCTGCGATGAGCCGAGAGCACCATATAACCAACTGCATTATATTTACATAGCCCTCTGAAAATACCACAGGTTCCCGACAAAACTCAGTATAGCAGCAAGCAGGAGGAACAGGTCCCTCACGCCCACATCAGAGGGGATCTGTGTTGTTGATCTATCTCTGGTGTCTGAAGGAGTCACCAGAAAAGCCAAGCACTTGCACCCAGGAAAGCTTACTTCAACCCGATCCGCTGGTGATGGGTCAGCTTGTGCTCATTTCTTCTTAGATCTAGAAAATGAAGAAAAACAAAACACATTACTTGAGGACTAAAAATCTTACAGTAAGTTTCTACCAGTGCAGAGATGATGCATTGAAAGAATATGTAAAAGGCAAAAAGCAACCTCAAACAAAAAGGAAGAGATTTTAAACTGATTACTCAACAGCTGATGAGTACAAATGCACAGAGCACTTCCCGATAAAGATCTCAATAGACCATTAGCCTCAAAGCCAAAATCCTTGTTATTTTCCATGTAATTTGTAAGTACTTTACTTTGGATATGTATGCGATGCCTTTAGCCTGTGCACTAACTTTATCATCTTATTCACCTTCCTGAAAGCCTAGGGCATATCTACTGTCACAGAACCTTTGCGGAATAGGTAGCTTGCCAGAAAAAAAACAATCGGAACATGAAGTGAGGACCCAAAGTTACGCTTACCTTCTAAAGTCTTAATTCCTTCCTCGACAAACTTTCTAGCAGCGGCAGGACTGCAAAGAGAAAAGGCGATCTGCCATCAGGAACAGCAAGAATCTTACAAGACTGTAAAGAACATCAGAATTCACTATAACCGCCTAAGTTTTTTTGAGGCCAAGACTGAAATTGCTTGTGATACTCGCCCTCTTTTCAGCATCTGTATTTTCAGCTTGACCGTTAAGTTGGCAGCGATGGCTATCCCAGACTTGACCTGCACAATTTTTAGCATTGATACAACTACACAGTGATGTATAACTGAAAACAAACAAAATCTCACCAAATAGGCAATGCTACTTTAGATAATGATACTGAATGCATGATAAGAGTTACTTTAACTGCAGTCAGTCTCTAAGCCAGCTTAAAGCAACGGCAACACAAGTGTGTCTTTGGACTAGCACTTAAAAAAAACCCAACAAGGCTCCAGTTTGCAACCCACAGTACAGCAAAGCAGTCCCAGCTCCACTTTGGTTGTAGTTTGCCTTAAGAACAACGCTCAAGAGAACGGCTGAACCTTTTTCCCCTTAAAGGGTTTGTCAGCTGATTAATCTGCATAACTCCGCAAGGAAAGAATGACGTTTCAACTGTGATATGGGCATTCAAATACTGTTATACCCAGATATCTATCCAGTATCTCAAGTTACTCTCAAATTTCTAACCAGCAGCCTGGAAGCACAGTCCCCTCCTGAGGAACCACTCTTGAATTTCATGGTTGCAGCTCAACCACCCTTAAAGACTTTTAATCCACTTCCTCAATAAAACTGTTACAGTAGAATGGTCCGATCTTGACCTGCCATTTACTTCCTTCCTTACCCTTTCCTGCATCTGCTGCTGGATTCCAGACCAAGAGAGGCAACTTCCTCTGTCCTGAGGCAGGACAGCACCCAAACTTCTCCTTCTGCATCCCTTCCAGTTTCTCAAAGGCATTCTCAAATTCCAGTATATCCTTAATCTTTGAGCACAGTGGCCCCTCAGAATCACTCAAGAATGACTGCATTCCCAACAATTGAAAAAACAACTCCATTACCCAATGCCAGTAACTCGTGTCAGGAAATTGATAGATGCACTTGTATCATCTTGTCGAATCTACAAAAACATGACAACACAAACCAAACTCTTCTTTACTCCATTTGCAATAAACAAATCTTAAGATAAAACAGCTTAGTCAGACTCCGCTATGGAGGCTCACTATAAATAAGTGCAAAACAGTACCCAGCGCAGTACTGTGCATCACAATAACACCACATGTGCCAAGCCCGAAAACTGCCCAACTACCCACATTATGGTGCCCAGTACAGTTAAACCACAAAACTCTACAGCTTTCCAGAGTCAGAATTCCACTTGTCACAGAAGGCATTCACGTGCTGATCACATAACCTAAAATATTTTCATAAATAGACAGTTTTGAGGCTTTGGCTGAGCATCTTGTTCCCTGCTTTCTACTCACTGTAGACTCTGTGTCTACCATTCTTAAGGGTGACACCAGTCTCTCCAGGGACTACAACAGAAATTGCACAAGCAAGCAGGGTACTCGTACTTGGCAAGTTACAAAGAAAAGCAGCACACGGGAAATAAACCCACCTTTTCCAATTTGCGTAGTTTTCCAGTGGATAAGAACTCATCTATCTTCTCAGCTATTTTGGCACCTACTCCATCCTAAGTATTAGGGAAGAATACAAGTTAACTTCAAGATTACTTAAAGCCATTATATCTATTAAATAAGGAAAGCTCCCCAGAATTTAGTCCACTTAAACCCTGATAAAATATTGGACCATAAGGGAGCACAAGAATTCAAAGGAACACAAGCAGCATAAACACTGTAATTCAAGGGCTATATTAAAAATTGCCCCAAAGCAGCAATTCTGAACAAAGCTTTGACTGTTACCGCTTGAGTTCCCCAAATTTAGTGACGCTGTAACAGAGTGAAGGAGAAACCTGCCACGACAGCATCCTTTTACAGGCACAGACTCAGCTGGGGTCCCCAGTTGCAGCCACGAACCCCCACCAGCAGCCGCCGGTCCCCGACTCGGCCACCGCCGGGAGGAGCCGGAGCAGGCGGAGCCGGAGCAGGCGGAGCCGGCCCCGCGCTGTCCCGGCTCCGGGAGCGCGGCCACGGGCACCTACCAGCTTCTTGGCTTCGGCCCCGCTCCGTATCTTGCTCGGGTACCGGGAAATAACCGAGGCGGCTTTCCTGCGGAACAGCGCCGGTCAGCACCGACCGCGGCTCGCGCGGCGGCGGGAGGGGGAAGAGGGAGGGGGTACCTGTACGCGTTGTACTTGTGAATGGCACGGTTCACGTTGCGTTCGTAATTGGCCAGCTCTGCGGGGAGAAGCGCGATCAGCGGGGAGAAGCGCGATCAGCGGGGAGAAGCGCGATCAGCGGGGAGAAGCGCGATCAGCGCACCCACGGCCCGCACCCACGGCTCACCCGTGAGGAAGTCGGTGATGCCCTCGTTGGGGCTCTCCTGCGGCGCCTTCCGCTTGCTCATGGCCGGCGCGGAGCTCCAGCGGAACCCCGGGACAGAGCTCGCAGGTCGCCGCTTCCGGCGGTGACGTAACAGAGCACGGCCGGCGTCGTTGAGCGTGCCCTGCGCGCGCAGTTCCCCACTCGGGCTCCGCAGAGCGGGCGGTGGGTGCGCGGCGGCTGGGGCCCGGCACCCCCCCACTGCCGTTTTGCGCTGGAGCTGTATTTTAAGGAAAAAATTGCCCAAATTGGTGTCTTCGGTATGAAATGCATGAACGCCCGAAGGCGCATGCACGATTGCCGCCAATGACACCGTGGAGCTCCTGAGCTCCCAGGTTCCGGTTCGTATCCACTGTGATGAGCCTGCTCCCCACACTCGTCGGTTCCGTCTCGTCGCTGTCGTGGATCCGGCACCGACAATCTCGGGGGTTTGTCCTGGGCATTCCAGGTCCTTAAGTTCTCTTATTCTAACTCTTTACTGTAAAACACTCAGAATAAAAACTCAAATACTAGAGGAGTCCTTGGGAGTCAGTAATGCCTATAACCTACTGCAGCTGTGACTTAAAACTTTGCAGACAGTAATTAACCCCGATTTATAAAATAAAATAGTGGAATATAAATACTGGAGCACTAATTGGAAGTAATACCTGTAAAGAGAAAAATCTAGTTTATATAAATATAATAAAAATAATGTGTTCTAGTTAATCCACTCAATAGTAACATAATGATAAAAAATGTCGAAGTGTACATAAATGAAATTATATAGGTGTGAGCAATAACTAAATTTAATTTCAGCTATTACTTGGTGAACTAGGCCGCAATTATTCCCAATCTCTATCATAGTTTAAAAAACACATTGTTTGGGATTCCTTTTAAATGATAAAGGCAGAAAACTATTTGGGAATCATTAGTAGCTACATTTGAACAACCGTTATGAAACAGACTGCAGACACGAGTGACTGTATAGGAAACAAAGAAAAGAAACTTTAGATTTTAAACGGCGTTGGAAAGTAATCAGGAGTGTTTAATATTTAAATTATAACAGAGCCATGAGATTGGAAGCAACAAAGCTCAGAACCAAATAGAGTCAAAACGTTAGATTAAAAAAAAAATAAAGGAGAAATAAAAAGGATTCACTAAATAGTGGCTGTTTATAAATGGAGGTATTAAAAAGTTCCAAGGCAGCAATGATTCCCAACATAACATTAGAAGACTTAGATGTAAAATAAAATTAGAAAGCAGTGAGTTATGACTGTTTAAATTTAACCACAGCTATTTTGGGGTTGTGCAAATACCTGACAGGTATTAATTACCTCTGAGTTGAAATAAAAAGACAGCAAACTACATCTGATTAACAACAGTTAATTTTACTTTTTTAGTGTGATATCCAGTCTGCTGTCTCCAAGGGCGTGGTCTGATAAAACCACGCCCCCAACTCCACCCCATCCAAGCTCCGCCTCTGCCAGTCTGTACCCTCCCCGAGGGGCGTGTCCCACCCCTTCATCACACCCACCCCCAGCAGCTGAGGCCGTGCCCCCAGCTCCACCCCTCCCAACCTCGTCCCCTGCTAAGCCACGCCCCATCAGAGCAAGTGCTCTGCAGATCCCACCCCATTCTCGGCTCCACCCCCAGCTCCTGCCTTCCTAAGCCACGCCCCCTTTCGGGCGTGTCCCATGTCGACCTCACCCTCTCCCTACCCCAAGAGGCTCCTCCCATGGGGGGCATGTCCCACAGGCTTCCCAGAGCTCCTCCCATGCCCACAGGCTCCACCCCCTCCCCCCATTCCACAGGTGGGCCTCCCTGTGGGCGTGTCCTCCCAGTCCCCGCCCCTCAGCACTGACCCCACCCCCTGTAGGTGGGGTCACACTCAGCTGCCCGCCCCCTCCCCCCCCCCCCCCCATGCCTGACCCCTAAGTAACTCCATAGCAACCCTATGGATGCCCCACAGGTACCGCTATAGCAGCCCTGTACCTGCCCCCTAAGAGCTCCAGACCTGCCTCTCAGGAGCCCCTACAGCAGCCACTTAAGTGCCCACAGGTACCACCACAGAAGCCCCATGGCTGTGCTGCAGGACCCCCGGAGCCCCCGGCCCCACACACGCTCAGCAGCCCCACAGCGCGCGGTCTAACGCCCTCAGTGCCCATGAAGGGGGTTAGGGTTAGGGTTTGGGTTTAGGGTTACGGTTGAAGGTTAGGGTTAGGGATAAGGGTTAGGGTTTAGGGTTAGGGTTAGGGCTTAGGGTAAAGGGTTAGGGCTTAGGGTTAGGCTTAGGGTGAGGGTGAGGGTTAAGGGTTAGGGTTACGGTTAGGCTTAGGCGTAGGCCTAGGCCTAGGTTAGCGATAGGGTCATGGTCAGAGTCAGGGTTAGGTCAGGGTTTCAGTTAGGGTTAGGGTTAGGGATAGGATTAAGCTTAGGTCTAGGGTAAGGGTCAGTATTAGGGTTAGGGTTGGGTTACAGTTAGGGTTAGGGTTAGGCTTGGGTTACAGTCAGGGTTACAGTTAGGCTGAGGCGTAGGCCTAGGCCTAGGTTAGTGATAGGGTCACGGTCAGGGTTAGGTCAGGGTTTGGGTTTGGGTTAGGGTTCCCCTCCACCCCCTGAGGGTTGTCTCGGTTCCCGGGACTGCGGGGGAGGGGGGGCACTCTCGGACCCAGGGGGAACGCAGACCGAGCCCCCGGTTCAGAGGCCACGAACCCTGCTCAGAAACCACGCCCCTGCGCCCGACAGAAACCAAAGAGCCCGACAGAAACCGAGACAGCCCGATAAAGCACGAGAGAGCCCAACGAAGTCCGATAGAGCTCGGCAAAGTCCAGCAAACCATGAGAAAGTCCAACAAAAATCTGACAGAGCCCCAGAAAGCCCAATAAAGACCAACAGAGGTTGACAGGGCCCGACAGAGCCTCATAGAGCACAACAGAGCTTGATAAGGCCAGACAAAGCGTGACAAAGAGGAACAGAGCCTGACAAGGGCTGACACAGCCTGAGGGAGCCCAACAGTGACCAACAGAGACTCAAAGGGTTTGGCAGGGCCTGGCCGAGTCTGACAGAGGCCTGTAGAGGACTTGTGAGCCTTGACTCTTCACTCCTTGACTCCTTGACCTCTGATCGCTGATCTTTAACCTTTGACCCTTGACATCTGACCCTTCACCCAATCCATCACCTCTGATCTTTGACCCGACATTTCTTTTTTGGTCACGACCTTTGACCTCTATCCTTTGACCTCGACCCTTGACCCCCGACCTTTGCCTTCTGACCTTTGACCCCTGACCCCTGACCTTCTACCATTGCCTTTTGACGCCTGACCATCGACGTCTGACCTCTGACCCCTGGCCCTTGACCCCTCGACCCTGGCCTTTGACCCCCAGCCTATGACCCAGGACCCTTGCCATTTGACTTCATGACCTTTGACCTATTTACCTTCAACCTCTGACCCCTGATTCCTGGCCCTTGATCTCCATCCTTTGACCCTTGACTCTGAACTTTGAGCTCTGACCTTTGCCCCCTGACATTTGACCCTTGACCCTTCACCTTTGACCTTGGACTTCTGACACTAGACTTTTGACCCCTGCATTTTGAGTCTGACCCCCCGATCATCAACATCTGACCTTTGAGCTATGACCCTTGACTTTTGAGCCTTGACATATGACTGTTGACCTCAGACCCTTGACCGCTGACCCCTGCCATTTGACACTGAGCTCTGACCCTTTTTATCGGAAATTTCAATACACAAATTTCATTAGGAATATAATTATTGTATCTCATTTTCTATCTACTTCCTAGAAAATCTAAGTTGAAATCCGTTCTCAGTCCCATTGCAGGTGCAACAGCATCAATAAAGCACAGGTGCTGTCATTTCCGGTGAGATTCCAGCTGATTTGATAAGGGTGGTGAGGGGGTCTGGGGTGATGGACCCCTCCCCTTTCCCAGGGGATTGTGGGAAGGAGGTGGGCGGGGCTCAGGGTATTTGAGCCCCAGTCCCCGGGCAGGGAGCTCATTCTGCTGCAGAGCTGCCTTGGTGCCAGTTCTCTGCTGCTCCTTCAGCAGTCGGCAGCTTTTGAGCCGTTTGATCTGCGTGAGCAGACGTCTTTGGAGAAGCGGAGGTGTCCGTTTGAGGTAAGAGCTTCAGGAGCAGCGAAGGTTCAGTAGCAGATGTGGTAAAAGGGTTGTTTGTGATTATGTTTCGTTTGTTGTTTCAGTTTCAGGTGCTTTGCATTTTCCCAAAATTCCTGACTACAATGGAGATGGAGTGTTGGTTATTGTATTTCACTTTCTGTCTGCTCCCTCAAAAAACTGAGTTGAAATCCATACTCAATCTCATTGTAGCTGCAATAGCAGCGATGAAGTACAGGTGCTGTCATTTCCAGTGAGATTCCAGCTGATTTGATAAGGGTGGTGAGGGGGTCTGGGGTGAATGACTCCTCCCCTTTCCCAGGGGTTCGTGGGAAGGGGGTTGGCGGAGCCCTGGGTATTTGAGCCTCAGTCCCCGGGCAGGGAGCTCATTCTGCTCCAGAGCCGCTTCGGTGCCAGTTCTCTGCTGCTCCTTCAGCAGTCGGCAGCTTTTGAGCCGTTTGATCTGCGTGAGCAGACGTCTTTGGAGAAGCGGAGGTGTCCGTTTGAGGTAAGAGCTTCAGGAGCAGCGAAGGTTCAGTAGCAGCTGTGGTAGGAAGTATGTTTGTCATTGTTTCATTTGTTGATTCAATTCCAGGGGCTTTGCATTTTCCCAAAATTCCTGACTACACTGAAGATGGAGTGTTGTTTTTTGGTTTGTATTGCTGTAGTAATAGTTGTTGCTTCTGAAAGAGCGTCTTGTCTCCAGAACCTTTGCAGCGTGCAGTGGCCCTCGGTAGATCGTTCAAATGTACCTCCCAGAACTCAGCCAAGGTGAGCGATTACTCGTAGGCTACTACCGATAAATATTATTTGGGCGCTCAATAGTGTGCGTGTCCTCGCTTTTCTTATTGTAGGTGCTGATGGAGAAAGTGACAACTGCAGGAAGATCCCTGTTAGCCCACGTTGTGTTTTCCTCTGTCGAAGGTGGATTTGGTCCCTTGGCACTCTACAAGTTAAGCGGAGGCACGAGGGCTGGGAAGGGGCTGGGAATTGCAGGGTGGGTTTGAACTTCTCAGACAGAAAAGGGCAGTCTAGGAACAGTACGCTTTGGGGAGGGTTAGGGGTCAGGGAAGGTTACAGTGCGATGCCAGCGTGTGCCGGGCAGGGCAGCTCCAGCCTGCGTCTGTTGTCGTGTGGTTCGGGAAGCCTGCCTCGCGCCTGTCAGACGATCCCGGGGTCTCGTCGTGCTCAAGGGGCACGATGGGCATTTCAAGTGGTATCCCGGGATCTGGAATGCCAGTGCCAGTTGGCATAGGGCCGAGTGGGTGCTGGTGTTCTTGTATCAGCAGCTGAAAGGGTGCATGGTTCTTGCATCTTGGATGTTTCTGGTCAGTTGTGTTTTACAGTATAGTTCTGGGCTGCTTCAGCAGCTCTGTTCTCTACCCATCCAGTCTCGGGGACTGGCACTTCTTCCCAGCATCTTGAAGTTTTGAAGTCTTGCAGCAGCTTCTCGTGTTTGTGCCGTGTCTGTGTGTTTGCGCCAGTGCCGCCGTCTCATAAGGGGCCATGACGTTCGGCTCTTTTTTTGCCTGGGGTTGCAGTAGAGGCTCCTCACCTCACCACCGCTGCCCTGCAGGTTATTTTTGTCGTTGGCGTTTCTGGTTTGGAGTTGTTTTTGTTGTGGAGCGTTTTCGGTGCCGTTGCAGTTGCGTTGTCCATAGCGTTCTGTGGAGTGTCTGCGCGTGTGCGCATTCGGCTCGGAGCTGCTCTGCCCGGAGGTGTAGAGGCAGGAGCGGGTGGACTGAGCTCTAGGAGTCCACGGTTAATCTGTGGACGTGTTAAATTGTGTAGGCAAAGGTTGTGCAGTCATCCGGAATGGAGTAGCTGTGGGCAGGAAAGCGGACAGTCCGTTCCCCGGTGTTTTAGGGACTCAATTAGAGCTTCTGGTGCGATTCCTGAATAGAAAGCAGACCTGTGGAACGGTCAAGCTGTAGATGAGCTCCTGGGTGACTCGTTGAATACCTTGATTTCAGATGCAGAGGGACAACTTGGCATGAAAGAGCAACAGAAGAGGCGAGCAGCGCGCCATAAGCAGGTGGGTCGGTGCGTGGTGCCAGCGGGAAGATGTGCCGTGTGGCTCTATGTAAGTTTGGCCATTTGTCTCTTTCGTAGAAGCGAAGAGGAAACCTGGGTATTAGCATCGCAGCTCCTCGGGCAAGGCGAACGATGAGCGTCGGGCCGAAGCAGCAGCTCGTTTCGGGTCCCGTGTTGCCAGTGCAGGTATGAGCGTCATTGGGTTGTGTTTTACAGGCGGACGCTGAACCTCTGTGGTCAACAGCGTTGCAGTCAAAAGCAAGGGTGGGCAGGCAGGTGGGCGAGCGGCCAAGGTAAAGGAGCGGGAGACGGGCCCGTCTACGGGCGGGTTGTTTTTGAGCAGCGTCCGAGCAGGTGCCTTTGTTTTCGCAGGTGCCGTGGACCAGCTCGGAGGGGCGAAGCCGCACGCCGGTCAGCAGCCGAGAAGGTGAGGCGGCGGTGGGTGTCGAGGAGCCCGGTGTCGCCCGGTGACTCGGTTCAGCGTTTCCTTCTTCTTTTGCAGGCTCCTTTTGGGCCCTTTGGACTCGGAGGAACGTTTTTGGTGAGCCGGGGTATGGGCGAGGAGGAGCGTGGGGCTGGGGACTCGCTCCAAGCCCTACAGTTCTGTTGTTTCTCGCTGTCTTAGGTGCCACGAGCGATGAGGGTTTGTGACCGCACCCGTGACACGACGCGCCGAACGGAACGCCGAGGAACTTAGGAGGAGGTGGGTGTTCCGGGAGGAGTCGGCGTTTACCCCGCGATACCGTGTGCTTGCACGGCTTAGTGAGCGTGTGTTTTCCTGTGTTACTGTAGATGTTGAAGAGGAACCCGGCAATGCAGGAACATCTCCGTTAGCGCACGTGGCGTTTTCTCTGTCGAAGGTGGATTCGATCCCTCAGCCCTGTGAAAGATAAGTGGAGGCACGGGGGCCGGGAAGGGGCCGGGAATCGCAGGGAGGGGGGTAAAGTTCTGATAAGGGAAAGGGCTGTCCAGGAAAAGTCCCCTTTGGGTGGGTAAAGGGCCCAGGGAACTTTACAGCGCGACGCCAGCACGTGCCGGGCAGGGCAGCTCCAGCCTGCGTCTGCGTTGTCGTGTAGTTCGGGAAGCCTGCCTCGCGTCTGTGAGACGATCCCGGGGTCTCGCTGCGCTCCGGGGGCCCAACGGGCCTCTCAGGTGCCATCCCGGGATCCGGAATGCCGGTGTTAATTGGCGTAGAGCCAATCGGGTGCTGGATTATTGTATCATCAGCCAAAAGCGTGGACGGTGCTTGCATTTTGGATGTTTGTGGTCAGTTGTGATTTATGGTGTCAATCTGGGCTGCATCAGCAGCTCTGCTCTCTACCCCTCCAGTCCCAGGGACTGGCACTTCAAGATGCTGGGAAGAAGTTTTTAGGTCGTGCCGCCGTCTCTGTGTGCGCGCGCGCGCGCCAGTGCCGCCGCCGTCTCTGTGTGCGCGCGCGCCAGTGCCGCCGCCGTCTCTGTGTGCGCGCGCGCCAGTGCCGCCGCCGTCTCTGTGTGCGCGCGCGCCAGTGCCGCCGCCGTCTCTGTGTGCGCGCGCGCCAGTGCCGCCGCCGTCTCTGTGTGCGCGCGCGCCAGTGCCGCCGCCGTCTCTGTGTGCGCGCGCGCCAGTGCCGCCGCCGTCTCTGTGTGCGCGCGCGCCAGTGCCGCCGCCGTCTCTGTGTGCGCGCGCGCCAGTGCCGCCGCCGTCTCTGTGTGCGCGCGCGCCAGTGCCGCCGCCGTCTCTGTGTGCGCGCGCGCCAGTGCCGCCGCCGTCTCTGTGTGCGCGCGCGCCAGTGCCGCCGCCGTCTCTGTGTGCGCGCGCGCCAGTGCCGCCGCCGTCTCTGTGTGCGCGCGCGCCAGTGCCGCCGCCGTCTCTGTGTGCGCGCGCGCCAGTGCCGCCGCCGTCTCTGTGTGCGCGCGCGCCAGTGCCGCCGCCGTCTCTGTGTGCGCGCGCGCCAGTGCCGCCGCCGTCTCTGTGTGCGCGCGCGCCAGTGCCGCCGCCGTCTCTGTGTGCGCGCGCGCCAGTGCCGCCGCCGTCTCTGTGTGCGCGCGCGCCAGTGCCGCCGCCGTCTCTGTGTGCGCGCGCGCCAGTGCCGCCGCCGTCTCTGTGTGCGCGCGCGCCAGTGCCGCCGCCGTCTCTGTGTGCGCGCGCGCCAGTGCCGCCGCCGTCTCTGTGTGCGCGCGCGCCAGTGCCGCCGCCGTCTCTGTGTGCGCGCGCGCGCGCCAGTGCCGCCGTCTCGTAAGGGGCCATGACGTTGGGCTCCTTTTTCGTGGGGCTGTAGAAGAGGCTCATTGCCTCATCACTGCCTCCCTGCAGGGCATTTGGATTGATGCCGTCTCTGGTTTTGGGTCACTGTCGTTGCGGAGCGTTTTCGGTGCCGTTGCGGTCGTGTCATCCATAGCGTTCTGTGGCGCGTTTGTCTGCGCACGTGCACGTTCGGCTCGGAGCTGCTCTGCCCGGCGGTGTGGAGTCAGGGGCGGGTGGAGTGAGCTGTAGGAGTCCAGGGTTAATCTGTTGACAGATTCAATTGTGTAGGCAAAGGTTGTGCGGTCATCTGGGATGCAGTAGCTGTGAGTGGGGGAGCTGGCAGTCCCTTCCCCAGTGTTTTAGGGACTCAATTAGAGCTTCAGGTGGGATTCCTGAATAGAAAGCAAACTGTGGAATGGTCAAGCGGTTGAGGAGCGTCTGGGTGACTTGTTGAATACCTTGATTTCAGATGCAGAGGGACAACCTGGCACGAAAGAGCGACGGAAGAGCCGAGCAGAGCGCCGTAAGCAGGTGGGTCGGTGGGTGGTGTCAGAGGGAAGATGTGCCCTCTGTCTTTATCTAAGTTTGGTTGTTTGTCTGTTTTACAGGTGCGAAGCGACGAGGAAAGCTGGGTATCGGCACCGCAGCTCCTCGGGCAAGGTGAGGAACGAGTGTTTGGCCAGAGCAGCAGCTCGTTTCAGGTCCAATGTTGCCAGTGCAGGTGTGAGCGTCCTTTGGTTGTGTTTTACAGGCGGACGCTGAACCTCTGTGGTCAACAGCGTTGCAGTCAAAAGCAAGGGTGGGCAGGCGGGCGAGCGGCCAAGATAAAGGAGCGGGAGATGGAATTGTCTGTGGGCAGGCTGTTTTCAGGCAGCGTCCGAGCGGGTGCCTTTGTTTTCGCAGGTGCCGTGGACCGGCTCGGAGGGGCGGCGCTGCACGCCGGTCAGCAACCGAGAAGGTGAGGCGGCGGTGGGTGTCGAGGAGCCCGGTGTCGCCCGGTGACTCGGTTCAGCGTTTCCTTCTTCTTTTGCAGGCTCCTTTTGGGCCCTTTGGACTCGGAGGAGCGCTTCTGGTGAGCCGGGGTATGGGCGAGGAGGAGCGTGGGGCTGGGGACTCGCTCCAAGCCCTACAGTTCTTTTGTTTCTCACTGTCTTAGGCGTTACGAGCGATGAGGGTTTGTGACCGCACCCATGACACGACGCGCCGAACGGAACGCCGAGGAACTTAGGAGGAGGTGGGTGTTGCGGGAGGAGTCGGCGTTTACCCCGCGATACCGTATGCTGGCACGGCTTAGTGAGCGTGTGTTTTCTCGTGTTACCGTAGATGTTGAAGAGGAACCCGGCAATGCAGGAACATCTCCGTTAGCGCACGTGGCGTTTTCTCTGTGGAAGGTGGATTCGGTCCCTCGGCCCTCTGAAAGATAAGTGGAGGCACGGGGGCCGGGAAGGGGCCGGGAATCGCAGGGATGGGGGTAAAGTTCTGATAAGGGAAAGGGCTGTCCAGGAAAAGTCCCCTTTGGGTGGGTAAAGGGCCCAGGGAACTTTACAGCGCGACGCCAGCACGTGCCGGGCAGGGCAGCTCCAGCCTGCGTCTGCGTTGTCGTGTAGCTCGGGAAGCCTGCCTCGCGTCTGTGAGACGATCCCGGGGTCTCGCTGCGCTCCGGGGGCCCAACGGGCCTCTCAGGTGCCATCCCGGGATCCGGAATGCCGGTGCTAATTGGCGTAGAGCCAATCGGGTGTTGGATTATTGTATCATCAGCCAAAAGCGTGGATGGTTCTTGCATTTTGGATGTTTGTGGTCAGTTGTGATTTATGGTGTCAATCTGGGCTGCATCAGCAGCTCTGCTCTCTACCCCTCCAGTCCCAGGGACTGGCACTTCAAGATGCTGGGAAGAAGTTTTTAGGTCGTGCCGCCGTCTCTCTCTGCGTGTGTGTGCGCCAGTGCCGCCGTCTCTCTCTGCGTGTGTGTGCGCCAGTGCCGCCGTCTCTCTCTGCGTGTGTGTGCGCCAGTGCCGCCGTCTCTCTCTGCGTGTGTGTGTGCCAGTGCCGCCGTCTCGTAAGGGGCCGTGACGTTGGGCTCCTTTTTCGTGGGGCTGCGGAAGAGGCTCCTTGCCTCATCACTGCCTCCCTGCAGGGCATTTTGATTGGTGCCGTCTCTGGTTTTGGCGTCGCTGTCGTTGCGGAGCGTTTTCGGTGCCGTTGCGGTCGTGTCGTCCATAGCGTTCTGTGGCGCGTTTGTCTGCGCACGTGCACGTTCGGCTCGGAGCTGCTCTGCCCGGCGGTGTGGAGTCAGGGGCGGGTGGAGTGAGCTGTAGGAGTCCAGGGTTAATCTGTTGACAGATTCAATTGTGTGGGCAAAGGTTGTGCGGTCATCTGGGATGCAGTAGCTGTGGGCAGGGGAGCTGGCAGTCCCTTCCCCAGTGTTTTAGGGACTCAATTAGAGTGTCGGGTGGGATTCCTGAATAGAAAGCAAACCTGTGGAATGGTCAAGCTGTTGATGAGCATTTGGGTGACTTGTTGAATACCTTGATTTCAGATGCAGAGGGACAACCTGGCACGAAAGAGCGAGGGAGGAGCCGAGCAGAGCGCCGTAAGCAGGTGGGTGGGTGCGTGGTGTCATAGTGAAGATGTGCCTTGTGCCTTTATATTGTGTGCTGGCTTTGCTTAGTGAGCGTGTATTTTTTTGTGTTGTTGCAGATGTTGAGGAGGAACCCGGCGATGCAGGAAGATCTTCATCGGCACATGTGGTGTTTTCCTCTGTTGAAGATGGATTCAGTCTCTTGGCCCTCTGAAAGATAAGTGGAGGGTGGGGGGCTGGGAAGGGTTTGGGAACTGCAGGGAGGGGGGTAAAGTTCTCTTTGGGGCAAGGGTGATCCAGGAACAGTCCCTTTTGGGCAGGCGAAGGGTCCAGGGAACTTCGCAGTGCGATGCCAGCGTGTCCCGGGCAGGGCAGCTCCAGCCTCGTGTCAGTGTTGTATTGCAGGTCGGGAGGCTCGCATCGTGCCTGTCAGACGGTCCCGGGGTTTCGTCGCGCTTGACGGACCCGACAGGCATCCCGGGCGCCATCCCGGGATCCGGAACGCCGGAGCCAATTGGCGTAGCGCCAATCTGGTTCCGGTTTTCTTGTATCAGCAGCTGAAAGCGTGGATGGCTTTTGCATTTTGGATGTTTCTGCTCAGTTGTGTTTTATGGTGTAGTTCTGGGCTGCATCGGCAGCTCTGCTCTGTACCCCTCCAGTCTAAGGGACTGGCACTTCTTCCCAGCATCTTGAAGTTTTTAAGCAGTGTCAGTGTTGTGTTGCAGGTCGGGAGGCTTGCATTGTGCCCGTCAGACGGTCCCGGGGTCTCATCGCGTTTGAGGGATTCGACAGGGATCCCGGACGCCATCCCGGGATTCGGAACGCCGGAGCCAATTGGCGTAGCGCCAATTGGGTCCCGGTTTTATTGTATCAGTAGCTGAAAGTGTGAATGGTTTTTGCATTTTGGATGTTTCTGCTCAGTAGCATTTTATGGTGTAGTTCTGGGCTGCATTAGCAGCTCTGCTCTGTACCCCTCCAGTCTAAGGGACTGGCACTTCTTCCCAGCATCTTGAAGTTTTTAAGCAGTGTCAGTGTTGTGTTGCAGGTCGGGAGGCTTGCATTGTGCCCGTCAGACAGTCCCGGGGTCTCATCGCGTTTGAGGGATTCGACAGGGATCCCGGGCGCCATCCCGGGATTTTGAACGCCGGTCCCAATTGGCGTAGCGCCAATTGGGTCCCGGTTTTATTGTATCAGTAGCTGAAAGTGTGAATGGTTTTTGCATTTTGGATGTTTCTGCTCAGTTGCGTTTTATGGTGTAGTTCTGGGCTGCATCAGCAGCTCTGCTCTGTACCTCTCCAGTCTAAGGGACTGGCACTTCTTCCCAGCATCTTGAAGTTTTTAAGTAGCGCCGCCGTCTCCTCTGCGTGTGTGCGCGCCAGTGCCGCCGTCTCCTCTGCGTGTGTGCGCGCCAGTGCCGCCGTCTCCTCTGCGTGTGTGTGCGCCAGTGCCGCCGTCTCCTCTGCGTGTGTGTGCGCCAGTGCCGCCGTCTCCTCTGCGTGTGTGCGCGCCAGTGCCGCCGTCTCCTCTGCGTGTGTGCGCGCCAGTGCCGCCGTCTCATAAGGGGCCGTGACGTTCGACTCCTTTGTTTTCTGGGGTTGCAGTGGAGGCTGCTTGCCACACCACTGCCCCCCTGCAGGTTCTTTTGATCAATGCCTCTGTGACCGGGAGTTGTTCCCATCGTTGGGTGTTGTTGGTGTTGTTGACATGATTTCGTCTGGCACGTTCCGTGGTGCGTTTGTCTGCGCACGTGCACGTTCGGCTCGGAGCTGCTCTGCCCGGCGGTGTGGAGTCAGGGGCGGGTGGAGTGAGCTCTAGGAGTCCACGGTTAATCTGTTGAAGTGTTAAAATGTGTAGCCAGAAGTCAGCTGGGACGCAGTAGCCTTGGGCAGGGGAGTCGCAAGTCCTTTTAGTGGTGTTTTGCAGTTGCTACAGAGACCATTGTTGACTAGTGTTTTCTGTGGTGTGCTGTTATTTCATAGACAAAGCCTGTTTTAATGAAATCTTTGTTTTTTTTCTTTGCAGGTGACCACATTGTCAGTACGACTCACTTATAAAAAGACGTTCTGTTAGGCTATGTAGCACTCATAATTATAGCCTTTACTCGACGGTAACAAAAGCAGCTACAGACTTCGATCCGCACCCATCCCGTAAGGCGCGCTTTACACGTTCACGCAGAAATAGGATTCCGTCGCCGAAAACGCCACGTTCGAGGCCGTCGGGACGCTCCCACGGACCGTAAACCGAATCTACGGCCGCGCAGAGCCGAGTCCGGCGCGAGGTCGGCGCAAAGGATCCGCCGAGAAGCGAGAAGACCGGAGACTCGGCTATCGCTATCGGACCGAATCACAGCGTAGAGGGGTGGGTGAATAGTTTGTAAGGGTATAAATACCCAGGGATTTCTACGCTCGGCTGGGACCTCAGCAGAAGCGGCAGCTCCGGTCAGCCTTCCCGCAGTACCGCTGTATTCGGTTAGTTATTTACATGGATTTTGCCTGGGAGTTTGCCCCAATAGACCGAGGACCTAGACCACGACCCAAGCATCCTCATGCCTCTGGAAGGGAGGTAGAGATGTTGAGGTATAGAGCGATGCAATTCAGAAATTCAGGCTGAGCGATATAAGTAATCAGGTGTGCACATACTATATTTATATATGGTCAAAGGACTGTATCTTAGGCGTTTCGCCTATCCCCTGTGCGTCCGGGAAACCAACCGTAGATCCAGCGCGGGGCTAAGTTCGGATCCAGCCACACCCGGGCTCCCGTCCACAGAGGAGTTTACAAAGCGAGGGGGTCCAGTCTGAACCGAACCTCACGACTCGACGGAAAGACTTCCCTGTAGCCTTTGGCGTCTCCTGTCCACGTAGAAATCGCTCCGAATTAAGTTTCAACTGAATTTGCTTGGCTTATTCTGTCCACTTAGTAAGCAATACCGTCCCTCGCCATTACATTCCGCCGCAGCGCAAGCCACCTAGCGCCGCTCTCGGTCAGCTGCGCCCCGGTCGATCACCCGAAACCGAGCGACGTCGGCGGGATCGCGGGTGTCGTCGGCATTTGGCGATGGAGACGCGGGGCGAGTTTGAGTTCCGGAATCTCAGAGGAACGAGCTCGCGGTAACTGCCACGCTCGGGAAGCCGAGCGAGAATAGGTCACTGTGGTCAAGAACTGTATGAAGGATGACAAAGGAAATAAGTGCAAAGCGTGAAGTACCCGTCTCAAGCCAATCGTCAGCAGAGGAAGAAGCGGTCGGCGGGGTAGACGACGTGCAGAGCGTTTGGATAGCGTGAAACTGTAGTTATTTGTCCTTGGAGGTTCAAATTTTTTTTCCTTTTCAGGTAAATTCCAAAGTTAAAGAATAAAAAACTCCAGCCGGGGGATCCATTACCCCCGACCGGGTTTTTTTTTCCCCCAGTCCCGGCCGCTCCGCGAGGCGACGTTCATCACCAAGGTTCGGACGCGGGCGGCCCTCTGGCCGGGGTTTTGCAGGGACCAGGAGTGTAGGAGGGAACCTGCGAGCTTTGAAGGGGACCCAAGAGTTCAGGAGGGGAGCCAGGAGTGCCCCAAAAGACTCAAGAGTTGAGGGGGGGACCCAAGAGTGCCCCAAAGGACCCAAGAGTTTTGAGGGGACCCAGGAGTGCCCCAAGGGACCCAAGAGTTTGGGAGGGACCTAAGAGTGCCCCAAAGGACCCAGGAGTTCAGGAGCGGACCCACCCAGGAGTTCAGGGCAGGACCCGAGAGCTTTGAAGGGGACCCAAGAGTTCTGAGGGGACCCAGGAGTGCCCCAAGGGACCCAAGAGTTCTGAGGGGACCCAGGAGTGCCCCAAAGGACCCAGGAGTTCAGGGCAGGACCCGAGAGCTTTGAAGGGGACCCAAGAGGTCAGGAGGGGAGGCAGGAGTGCCCCAAAGGACTCAAGAGTTGAGGGGGGGACCCAGGAGGTCAGAGGGGACTCAGGAGTGCCCCAAAGGACCCAAGAGTTCAGGGCGGGACCCAAGAGTTCTGAGGGGACCCAGGAGTGCCCCAAGGGACCCAAGAGTTCAGGAGGGGACCCAGGAGTGCCCCAAAGGATTCAGAGTTCAGGAGGGACCCAGGAGTGCCCCAAGGACCCAAGAGTTTGGGAGGGACCTAAGAGTGCCCCAAAGGACCCAGGAGTTGAGGAGCGGACCCACCTGGGAGTTCAGGGCAGGACCCGATAGCTTTGAAGGGGACCCAAGAGTTCAGGAGGGGACCCAGGAGTGCCCCAAAGGACTCAAGAGTTCAGGGGGGGACCCAGGAGTGCCCCAAGGGACCCAAGAGTTCTGAGGGGACCCAGGAGTGCCCCAAGGGACCCAAGAGTTCAGGAGGGGACCCAAGCGTTCGGGAGGGACCCAAGAGTGCCCCAAAGGACCCAAGAGTTTGGGAGGCACCCAAGAGTTCCGGGGGGATCCAAGAGTTCGGGGGGGGATGCAAGAGTTCCCCAAAGGACCCAAGAGTTCAGGGGGGGACCCAGGAGTGCCCCAAAGGACCCAGGAGTTCAGGGGGGAACCCAGGACTTCTGAGGGGACCCAGGAGTACCCCAAAGAACCCAAGAGTTCAGGAGGGGACCCAAGAGTGCCCCAAAGGACCCAAGAGTTCAGGAGGGGAACCAGGAGTGCCCCAAAGGACACAGAGTTCAGGAGGGGACCCAAGAGCTTAGAAGGGGACCCAAAAGTTCAGGAGGGGACCCAGGAGTTCAGGATTGAACTAAGAGTACAGGGGGGAACCCAGGAGTTGCCCAAAGGACCTAGGAGTTCAGGAGGGGACCCACCCAGCAGTTCAGGGTGGGACCCAGGTGTTCAGGAGGGGACCGAAGAATTCAGAAGGGGACCCAAGTTCAGGGGGTAACCCAAGAGTTCGAGAGGGGACACAGGAGTTCAGGGGGGGACCAAAGAGTTCAGGAGGGGGACCAGGAGTTCAGGAGGGACCCACCCAGGAGTTCAGGGGGGGGACCTAGGAGTGCCCTAAAGGATGCAGAGTTCAGGAGGGACCCAGGAGTTCAGGGTTGAACTAAGAGTTCAGGAGGGGACCCACCCAGGAGTTCAGGAGGGGACCCACCCAGGAGGTCAGGAGGGGGACCTAGGAGTGCCCCAAAGGATCCAGAGCTCAGGAGGGACCCAGGAGTTCAGGATTGAACTAAGAGTACAGGGGGGGACCCAGGAGTGCCCCAAAGGAACCAGGAGTTCAGGGGGGGACCTAGGAGTGCCCCAAATGACCCAGGAGTGCCCCAAAGGACCCAAGAGTTTAGGGGGGGACCCAGAAGTTCAGTGTAGGACCTGCCCAGGAGTTCAGGAGGGGACCCACCCAAGAGTTCATGGCAGGACCCAGGTGTTCAGGAGGGGACCCAAGTTCAGGGGGTAACCCAAGAGTTCAAGAGGGGACACAGGAGCTCAGGGGGGGACCAAAGAGTTCAGGAGGGGGACCAGGAGTTCAGGAGGGACCTACCCAGGAGTTCAGAAGGGACCTACCCAGGAGTTCAGGGGGGGGACCTAAGAGTGCCCCAAATGACCCAGGAGCTCAGGAGGGGACCCAGGAGGGCCCCAAGGCACCCAAGAGTTCGGGAGGGACCCAAGAGTGCCCTAAAAGATCCAGGAGTTCAGGGGGGGACCCAAGAGTGCCCTAAAGGACCCAAGAGTTTGGGCGGGAGCCAGGAGTTCCCCAAAGGACCCAAGAATTCAGGGGGGACCCAGGATTTCAGGAGGGGACCCGAGAGCTTAGAAGGGGACCTAAGAGTTCAGGAGGGGACCGAGGGCTTAGAAGGGGACCCAGGAGTGCCCCAAAGGAACCAGGAGATCCCCAAAGGAACCAGGAGTGCCCCAAATGACCCAGGAGTTCAGGGGGGAACCCAAGAGCTCAGGGGGGGACCAAAGAGTTCAGGAGGGGGACCAGGAGTGCCCCAAAGGATCCAGAGTTCAGGAGGGACCCAGGAGTTCAGGATTGAACTAAGAGTACAGGAGGGAACCCAGGAGTTGCCCAAAGGACCCAGGAGTTCAGGAGGGGACCCACCCAGCAGTTCAGGGTGGGACCCAGGTGTTCAGGAGGGGACCGAAGAATTCAGAAGGGGACCCAAGTTCAGGGGGTAACCCAAGAGTTCAAGAGGGGACACAGGAGTTCAGGGGGGGACCAAAGAGTTCAGGAGGGGGACCAGGAGTTCAGGAGGGACCTACCCAGGAGTTCAGAAGAGGACCCACCCAGGAGTTCAGGGGGGGGACCTAGGAGTGCCCCAAAGGATGCAGAGTTCAGGAGGGACCCAGGAGTTCAGGATTGAACTAAGAGTACAGGAGGGACCCACCCAGGACCTCAGGAGGGGACCCAGGAGGGCCCCAAAGGACCCAAGAGTTCGGGAGGGACCCAAGAGTCCAGGAGGGACCCAGGAGTGCCCCAAAGGACCCAAGAGTTCGGGCAGGAGCCAGGAGTTCCCCAAAGAGCCCAAGAATTCAGGAGGGACCCAAGAGTTCAGGGGGGGACCCAGGAGTTGCCCAAAGGACCCAGGAGTTCAGGAGGGGACCCACCCAGGAGTTCAGGAGGGACCCAAGAGTGCCCCAAAGGATCCAGGAATTCAGGGGGGGGACCCAAGAGTTCAGGAGGGCCCCAGGAGTGCCCCAAAGGACCCAAAAATTCGGGCGGGAGCCAGGAGTTCCCCAAAGGACCCAAGAGTTCGGGCGGGAGCCAGGAGTTCCCCAAAGGACCCAAGAATTCAGGAGGGACCCAAGAGTTCAGGGCGGGACCCAGGAGTGCCCCAAAGGAACCAGGAGTTCAGGAGGGGACCCAGGAGTGCCCCAAATGACCCAGGAGTTCAGGGGGGCCCCCAAGACCTCAGGGGGGGACCAAAGAGTTCAGGAGGGGGACCAGGAGTTCAGAAGAGGACCCACCCAGGAGTTCAGGGGGGGGACCTAGGAGTTGCCCAAAGGACCCAGGAGTTCAGGAGGGGACACACCCAGGAGTTCAGGGGGGGACCCAGGAGTTCAGGGGTGGACCGAAGAGTTCAGGGGGGGACCAAAGAGTTCAGGGGGGGACCAAAGAGTTCAGGGGGGGACCCACCCAGGCGTTCGGGGGGGGACCCAGGAGTGCCCCAAAGGATGCAGAGTTCAGGAGGGACCCAGGAGTTCAGGATTGAACTAAGAGTACAGGGGGGGACCCACCCAGGAGTTCAGGGGGGGGACCTAGGAGTGCCCCAAAGGATCCAGAGCTCAGGAGGGACCCAGGAGTTCAGGATTGAACTAAGAGTACAGGGGGCGACCCACCCAGGAGTTCAGGAGGGGACCCAGGAGGGCCCCAACGGACCCAAGAGTTCGGGAGGGACCCAAGAGTGTCCCAAAGGATCCAGGAGTTCAGGGGGGGACCCAAGAGTTCAGGAGGGCCCCAGGAGTGCCCCAAAGGACCCAAGAGTTCGGCCGGGAGCCAGGAGTTCCTCAAAGGACCCAAGAATTCAGGAGGGACCCAAGAGTTCAGGGGGGGACCCACCCAGGAGTTCAGGAGGGACCCAAGAGTTCAGGAGGGGACCCAGGAGTTCAGGAGGGACCTAGGAGTGCCCCAAAGGAACCAGGAGTTCCCCAAAGGAACCAGGAGTTCAGGAGGGGACCCAGGAGTGCCCCAAATGACCCAGGAGTTCAGGGGGGAACCCAAGAGTTCAGGGGGGCCCCCAAGAGCTCAGGGGGGGACCAAAGAGTTTAGGAGGGGGACCAGGAGTTCAGGAGGGACCCACCCAGGAGTTCAGAAGAGGACCCACCCAGGAGTTCAGGGGGGGGACCTAGGAGTGCCCCAAAGGATGCAGAGTTCAGGAGGGACCCAGGAGTTCAGGAGGGGACCCAGGAGTTCAGGATTGAACTAAGAGTATAGGGGGGGACCCAGGAGTTGCCCAAAGGACCCAGGAGTTACCCAAAGGACCCAGGAGTTCAGGGCGGGACCCACCCAGGAGTTCAGGGGGGACCTAGGAGTGCCCCAAAGGATCCAGACTTCAGGAGGAACCCAGGAGTTCAGACACTGAGGGGTCAGTGGGGGTCAATGGGGAGCAGTGCGACAAGATCAAAGGGAACTGGGGTGAACTGTGGTGAACTGGGGGCGCTGGGGTCAGGCTCTGCTTGGTTCCTCCCTTTGACTCTCACCCCAGCGATTCACGACGCCTCCGCCCTCACCCCATCGGCCACCTGCCCCCAGCCGCGCCGCATCCGATCGGCCGACACGCCCTCGGCCGCCGCCCCCAATCGCTCCGCCCGCCTGGCCGAGCTCCTCTCGCAGGTGACCATCGCTCTCACCTGATTCGTCTGTGCCTCTGAAGACTCCGCCCAGTCCCGCACAACCCACCTTAAAGCACCGGGGGAGGGGGGGCAATAAATAAAGCGATGTTACCACAACGCGACTCCGTTCGTGTAACCCCAGCCTCGTCCGGTTCTGAGCGCGTCTGTCAGACGGCTGCTTTGCTCTTACGAGTTCACTCCTGTGCGATTGTGATGGCGAAGGGCCACGCAAGATAGAAGGGTTTGTTCTGCCGGGGGTGACCACCCGCCCCCCTTGTCCCCGTAAAGCAAAGGAGCGTGGTTTGTCGTTTCCTTCCAAACGCGGCTGCCGGAAGCCGCGCGGGCAAAGGGCGCGGGGGTCCCGGCGAGAAGGCGAGCGAGGGTGCGGAGCGGGCCAATCAGAGGGCGCGGGAGGGCTGGAGCGCTGGTGTCCGTGCGGGAATTTGTCACCGTGCGGCGTGTGTTAGACTTTGTCCTTTTCTCTGTCTGCGTGCTGGACTCTGTCTCTGTCTGTGAGCGTGTGGGACTCCGTGCCGTGCGAGCGTTGGACTTTGTCTGCGTCTATGCGTGCGCGTAGGACTCAGCGTCACCGTCCGCGTGCCGGACTCGGCATCCGTGTGGGCGCGTTAGACTCGGTGTCTATCGCTGTTGCGTGCGAGTGTCGGACTTTGTCTGTCTGTGCGTGCCGGTCTTTTTTTCTGCGAGTGTCGGACTCTGTCCGAGCGTGCGTTTGATGGAGTTCGAGCGGACCGATTGGTGAGGTTGAATGGGATCGCGTGTGCAGTTCTGGCAGGGTTTCTATCGGACAGCATGTCAGTTTACTTAAATTGCCAAACTGAAAATAAAATGCAAACTAAACTGTCTTGTTTTTTTCAGGTGCAGCAGTAGGGCTGTGGATGCTCTAGGGGATTAAAAAAAATATATATTAAATAAATAATTCCAGTCCTCCCCTAGAGCATCCACAGCCCTACTGCTGCACCAGACTTGTAGGTATTTTGTGTGGAAAAAGAAGATAAAACTAAATTATACGTTCCGATCCATTACATGACATTACCGTACCCCTAGGAAATACTCAAACAATAAACAGCCAAACACACATGAAACAAATGAGACCCTGATTATGCAAATTAAACCCCGATTATGAAAACTACCTAATTAAATATGCAAATGAGGTAAACACACCTCCTCCCCGGCCACTTCACACCCCCGCCCCGGCCACTTCACACCCCCGCCCCGGCCACTTCACACCCCCTCCCTGGCCACTTCACACCTCCTACCCGGCCACTTCACACCCCTGCCCCGGCCACTTCACACCCCCTCCCCACCACTTCACACCCCCTCCCCGGCCACTTCACACCCCCTCCCGGCCACTTCACACCTCCTCCCCGGCCACTTCACACCCCCTCCCGGCCACTTCACACCCCCTCCCGGCCACTTCACACCCCCTCCCCCGCCACTTCACACCCCCTCCCCCCACTTCACACCGGGTTAGGGTTTAGGGTTAGGTTTTTAGATATCATCCCAAAGTTCAAGTTAAAGTTTTGAGTCACTAATGCTCATAACAGTCTTTTCAGGTTTTAATTGCTTCACCGTAGTAATTACCAGTTTACAGGTGTTACAAGGCCGAGAATATATTTTTCACTGCGACTAATCGCCTTCCACAACACAGTTCCCACTTTTTCCCAGGTCTCTATTTGAAAAACTCCTAACAGTTCAGCAGGAAACCCACTGCCTCTGCACCAAATTAACAGTCTTTTGAGGTTACTCTCCTCATACTTCACCCCTCTCTTAGAGAGAATATGCGGGAGAACCCCCCCAGTATTTCTTCTTCTTCTTCTTTAAAAATATTCTGCCCCATCTCCTCTCGCCCCCAGCCGCTCACCTCTTTGGGCGTCCGTTGCGACGATATCGGATCCTTTATCCCTCGTCTGTCGCTCCGTAGCCATCAATCGGGAGTCACGCAGCCCGCAGCCCGCGTCCCGGTCCCGGTCCAGCCGAGCCGTTCCAGCTGGGGCTCGCTCCCCACAGCGGTCGCGCGCCTTCCGTAAATTCTCCTTAGGGATCACGTCGGGGTCACCGCTCGCGAGGGCGCAAACTCACGGACTCCACGCAATTCCATACGAATTCAAGCGAAGCCATTTATTGCAGAGACAAGCCTCCTTATATACGCAGTTATTTCCCGATAAGCGTCCACATTCCAAACACGCGTCGGCTGATCGGATATCGTCCACGTTCGGGTCTCGTTATTATAGAATTACCTCACTCTCATAACAGGTGGTGTTTTTCAGCCTTCACGCCGGCCTCGGAGTCACTTTGTCTAGGTCAGAAATAAATCTCAACCTAACAGAAACCCATCCGCACAACAACCTTAAGAACATCCCTTAAATCTCCCACAGGTGCTGTCATTTATAGTTAGGGTCCAGGTGATTTTATAAGGGTGGTGGGCGGGGCCTGGGACGATCGACCCCTCCCCTCGGCAGCTTTTGAGCCGTTTAATCTACGTGGGCAGACGTCTTTGGAGAAGCGGAGGTGTCTGTTCGAGGTACGAGCTTCAGGAGCAGCAAAGGTTCAGTAGCAGCTGTAGTAGAAAGGTTGTTTGTCATTATGTTTCATTCATTGATTTGGTTCCAGCTGCTTTGCATTTTCCCGAAATTCCTGACTACAATGAAGATGCTGGAGTGCTGGCAGTCGTATTTCACTTTCTATCTGCTCCCTAGAAAAACTAAGTTGAGATCCATACTCGGTCTCATTGTAGCTGCAATAGCAGCAATAAAGTGCAGGTGCTGCCATTTTCAGGGAGATTCCAGGTAATTTGGTAAGGGCGGTGAGGGGGTCTGGGGTGAATGACCCCGCCCCTTTCCCAGGGGTTTGTGGGAAGGGGTGGGCGGAGCCCTGGGTATTTGAGCCCCGGTCCCCGGGCAGGGAGCTCATTCTGCTCCAGAGCCTCTTCAGTGGTGGTTCTCTGCTGCTCCTTCAGCAGCTTTTGAGCTGTTTAATCCAAGCGGGCAGACGTCTTTGGACAAGCGGAGGTGTCTGTTTGACGTAAGAGCTTCAGGAGCAGCAAAGGTTCAGTAGCAGTTGTAGTAGAAAGGTTGTTTGTCATTATTTTTCATTTGTTGATTCAATTCCAGGTCCTTTGCATTTTCCTGAAATTCCTGACTACAATGAAGATGCTGGAGTGCTGGTGGTGGTATTTCACTTTCTATTTGCTCCCTAGAAAAACTAAGTTGAGATCCATACTCGGTCTCATTGTAGCTGCAATAGCAGCAATAAAGTGCAGGTGCTGTCATTTTCAGGGAGATTCCAGGTAATTTGGTAAGGGTGGTGAGGGGGTCTGGGGTGAATGACCCCGCCCCTTTCCCAGGGGTTTGTGGGAAGGGGTGGGCGGAGCCCTGGGTATTTGAGCCCCGGTCCCCGGGCAGGGAGCTCATTCTGCTGCAGAGCCTCTTGGGTGGTGGTTCTCTGCTGCTCCTTCAGCTGCCAGCAGCTTTTGAGATGTTTGATCCAAATGGGCAGATGTCTTTGGACAAGCGGAGGTGTCTGTTTGACGTAAGAGCTTCAGGAGCAGCAAAGGTTCAGTAGCAGTTGTAGTAGAAAGGTTGTTTGTCATTATTTTTCATTTGTTGATTCAATTCCAGGTCCTTTGCATTTTCCTGAAATTCCTGACTACAATGAAGATGCTGGAGTGCTGGTGGTTGTATTTCACTTTCTATTTGCTCCCTAGAAAAACTAAGTTGAAATCCATTGTCAATCTCATTGTAGCTGCAATAGCAGCAATAAAGTGCAGGTGCTGTCATTTTTCAGGGAGATTCCAGGTAATTTGGTAAGGGTGGTGAGGGGGTCTGGGGTGAATGACCCCGCCCCTTTCCCAGGGGTTTGTGGGAAGGGGTGGGCGGAGCCCTGGGTATTTGAGCCCCGGTCCCCGGGCAGGGAGCTCATTCTGCTCCAGAGCCTCTTCGGTGGTGGTTTTCTGCTGCTCCTTCAGCAGCCGGCAGCTTTTGAGATGTTTAATCTAAGTGGGCAGATGTCTTTGGACAAGCAGAGGTGCCTGTTTGATGTAAGAGCTTCAGGGACAGTGAAGGTTTAACAATAGCTGTAGTAGAAGAGTTGTTTCTCATTATGTTTCATTTGTTGATTCATTTCCAGGTGCTTTGCATTTTCCCGAAACTCCTGACCACAATGGAGATGGAGTGTTGTTTTTTGGTTTGTATTGCTGTATTAATAGTTGTTAATATAATCTCTTCTCCTGGAGAAGCATCTCGTCTCCAGAACCTTTGCAGCGTGCGGTGAGCCCCGGTGGATCATTCAAATGTACCTCCCAGAACTCAGCCAAGGTGAGCAACGAACCGTAGGCTACTACGGATAAATATTATTTGGGCGCTCGATAGCGTGCGTGTCCTCGCTTTCCTTACCGTAGGCGACGATGGAGAAAGCGACAACTGCGAGAAGATCTCCGTTAGCGCACGTGGCGTTTTCCTCTGTGGAAGGTGGATTCGGTCCCTCGGCCGTCTGAAAGATAAGTGGAGGCACGGGGGCCGGGAAGGGCCCGGGAATCGCAGGGATGGGGGTAAAGTTCCGATAAGGGAAAGGGCTGTCCAGGAAAAGTCCCCTTTGGGTGGGTAAAGGGCCCAGGGAACTTTACAGCGCGACGCCAGCACGTGCCGGGCAGGGCAGCTCCAGCCTGCGTCTGCGTTGTCGTGTAGCTCGGGAAGCCCGCCTCGCGCCTGTCAGACGATCCCGGGGTCTCGCTGCGCTCCGGGGGCCCAACGGGCCTCTCAGGTGCCATCCCGGGATCCGGAATGCCGGTGTTAATTGGCGTAGTGCCAATCGGGTGCTGGATTCTTGTATCATCAGCCAAAAGCGTGGACGGTGCTTGCATTTTGGACGTTTCTGGTCAGTTGTGATTTATGGTGTCAATCTGGGCTGCATCAGCAGCTCTGCTCTCTACCCCTCCAGTCCCAGGGACTGGCACTTCAAGATGCTGGGAAGAAGTTCTTAGGTCGTGCCGCCGTCTCCTCTGCGTGTGTGTGCGCCAGTGCCGCCGTCTCCTCTGCGTGTGTGTGCGCCAGTGCCGCCGTCTCCTCTGCGTGTGTGTGCGCCAGTGCCGCCGTCTCCTCTGCGTGTGTGTGCGCCAGTGCCGCCGTCTCCTCTGCGTGTGTGTGCGCCAGTGCCGCCGTCTCCTCTGCGTGTGTGTGCGCCAGTGCCGCCGTCTCCTCTGCGTGTGTGTGCGCCAGTGCCGCCGTCTCCTCTGCGTGTGTGTGCGCCAGTGCCGCCGTCTCCTCTGCGTGTGTGTGCGCCAGTGCCGCCGTCTCGTAAGGGGCCGTGACGTTCGGCTCCCTTTTCTTTTTCGTGGGGCTGCAGAAGAGGCTCAATGCCTCATCACTGCCTCCCAGCAGGGCATTTGGATTGATGCCGTCTCTGGTTTCGGGTCACTGTCGTTGCAGAGCGTTTTCGGTGCCGTTGCGGTCGTGTCGTCCATAGCGTTCTGTGACGCGTTTGTCTGCGCACGTGCCCGTTCGGCTTGGAGCTGCTCTGCCCGGCGGTGTGGAGTCAGGGGCGGGTGGAGCGAACTCTAGGAGTCCAGGGTTAATCTGTTGACAGATTCAATTGTGTAGGCAAAGGTTGTGCGGTCATCTGGGATGCAGTAGCTGTGGGCAGGGGAGCTGGCAGTCCGTTCCCCAGTGTTTTAGGGACTCAATTAGAGTGTCGGGTGGGATTCCTGAATAGAAAGCAAACCTGTGGAATGGTCGAGCGCTTGATGAGCGTCTGCGTGACTTGTTGAATACCTTGTTTTCAGAGTTAGAGGGATGACTTGGTACGAAAGAGCAACAGAAGAGGTGAGCAGCGCGCCATAAGCAGGTGGGTTGGTGCGTGGTGCCAGCGGGAAGATGTGCCGTGTGGCTCTATGTAAGTTTGGTCATTTGTCTCTTTCATAGAAGCGAAGAGGAAACCTGGGTATTAGCACCGCAGGTCCTTGGGCAAGGCGAACAATGAGCGTCGGGCCGAAGCAGCAGCTCATTTCAGGTCCCGTGTTGCCAGTGCAGGTGTGAGCGTCATTGGGTTGTGTTTTACAGGCGGCAGCTGAACCTCTGTGGTCAACAGCGTTGCAGTCAAAAGCAAGGGTGGGCAGGCAGGTGGGCGAGCGGCCAAGGTAAAGGAGCGGGAGACGGGCCCGTCTACAGGCGGGCTGTTTTTGAGCAGCGTCCGAGCGGGTGCCTTTGTTTTCGCAGGTGCCGCGGACCGGCTCGGAGGAGCGAAGCCGCACGCCGGCCAGCAGCCGAGAAGGTGAGGCGGCGGCGGGTGTCGAGGAGCCCAGTGTCGCGTGGTGACTCGGTTCAGCGTTTCCTTCTTGTTTTGCAGGCTCCTTTTGGGCCCTTTGGACTCGGAGGAGCGTTTCTGGTGAGCCGGGGTATGGGCGAGGAGGAGCGTGGGGCTGGGGACTCGTTCCAAGCCCTACAGTTCTTTTGTTTCTCGCTGTCTTAGGCGTTACGAGCGACGAGGGTTTGTGACCGCACCCGTGACACGACGCGCCGAACGGAACGCCGAGGATCTTAGGAGGAGGTGGGTGTCGCGGGAGGAGTCGGCGTTTACCCCGCGATACCGTGTGCTGGCACGGCTTAGTGAGTGTGCGTTTTCCTGTGTTACCGTAGATGTTGAAGAGGACCCCGGCGATGCAGGAACATCTCCGTTAGCACATGTGGCGTTTTCTCTGTCGAAGGTGGATTCGGTCCCACAACCCTCTGAAAGATAAGTGGAGGCACGGGGGCTGGGAAGGGGCCGGGAATCGCAGGGCTGGGGGTAAAGTTCTGATGAGGGAAAGGGCTGTCCAGGAAAAGTCCCCTTTGGGTGGGTAAAGGGCCCAGGGAACTTTACAGCGCGACGCCAGCACGTGCCGGGCAGGGCAGCTCCAGCCTGCGTCTGCGTTGTCGTGTAGCTCGGGAAGCCTGCCTAGCGCCTGTGAGACGATCCCGGGGTCTCGCTGCGCTCCGGGGGCCCAACGGGCCTCTCAGGTGCCATCCCGGGATCCGGAATGCCGGTGTTAATTGGCGTAGAGCCAATCGGGTGCTGGATTATTGTATCATCAGCCAAAAGCGTGGGCGGTTCTTGCGTTTTGGATGTTTGTGGTCAGTTGTGATTTATGGTGTCAATCTGGGCTGCATCAGCAGCTCTGCTCTCTACCCTCCAGTCCCAGGGACTGGCACTTCAAGATGCTGGGAAGAAGTTTTTAGGTCGTGCCGCCGTCTCCTCTGCGTGTGTGTGTGCGCCAGTGCCGCCGTCTCTCTCTGCGTGTGTGCGCGCCAGTGCCGCCGTCTCGTAAGGGGCCGTGACGTTGGGCTCCTTTTTCGTGGGGCTGCGGAAGAGGCTCCTTGCCTCATCACTGCCTCCCTGCAGGGCGTTTTGATCGGTGCCGTCTCTGGTTTCGGGTCACTGTCGTTGCAGAGCGTTTTCGGTGCCGTTGCGGTCGTGTCGTCCATAGCGTTCTGTGGCGCGTTTGTCTGCGCACGTGCACGTTCGGCTCGGAGCTGCTCTGCCCGGCGGTGTGGAGTCAGGGGCAGGTGGAGTGAGCTCTAGGAGTCCAGGGTTAATCTGTTGACAGATTCAATTGTGTAGGCAAAGGTTGTGCGGTCATCTGGGATGCAGTAGCTGTGGGCAGGGGAGCTGGCAGTCTGTTCCCCAGTGCTTTAGGGACTCAATTAGAGTGTCGGGTGGGATTCCTGAATAGAAAGCAGACCTGTGGAATGGTCAAGCTGTTGATGAGCATCTGGGTGACTTGTTGAATACCTTGATTTCAGATGCAGAGGCACAACCTGGCACGAAAGAGCGACGGAAGAGCCGAGCAGAGCGCCGTAAGCAGGTGGGTCGGTGCGTGGTGTCAGAGGGAAGATGTGCCCTCTGTCTTTATCTAAGTTTGGTTGTTTGTCTGTTTTACAGGTGCGAAGCGAAGAGGAAAGCTGGGTATCGGCACCGCAGCTCCTCGGGCAAGGTGAGGAACGAGTGTTTGGACAGAGCAGCAGCTCGTTTCAGGTCCCGTGTTGCCAGTGCAGGTGTGAGCGTCCTTTGGTTGTGTTTTACAGGCGGCAGCTGAACCTCTGTGGTCAACAGCGTTGCAGTCAAAAGCAAGGGCGGCCAGGCGGGCGAGCGGCCAAGGTAAAGGAGCGGGAGATGGAATTGTCTGTGGGCAGGCTGTTTTCAGGTAGCGTCTGAGCAGGTGCCTTTGTTTTCGCAGGTGCCGCAGACCGGCTCGGAGGGGCGAAGCCGCACGCCGACCAGCAGCCGAGAAGGTGAGGCGGCGGCGGGTGTCGAGGAGCCCGGTGTCGCCCGGTGACTCGGTTCAGCGTTTCCTTCTTGTTTTGCAGGCTCCTTTTGGGCCCTTTGGACTCGGAGGAACGTTTCTGGTGAGCCGGGGTATGGGCGTGGAGGAGCGTGGGTCTGGGGACTCGCTCCAAGCCCTACCGTTCTTTCATTTCTCGCTGTCTTAGGCGTAACGAGCGACGAGGGTTTGTGACTGCACCCGTGACACGACGCGCCGAACGGAACGCCGAGGAACTTAGGAGGTGGGTGTCGCGGGAGGAGTCGGCGTTTACCCCGCAATACGGTATGCTGGCACGGCTTAGTGAGCGTGCGTTTTCCTGTGTTACCGTAGATGTTGAAGAGGACCCCGGCGATGCAGGAACATCTCTGTTAGCACACGTGGCGTTTTCTCTGTCGAAGGTGGATTCGATCCCTCGGCCCTCTGAAAGATAAGTGGAGGCACAGGGGCCGGGAAGGGGCCGGGAATCGCAGGGCTGGGGGTAAAGTTCCGATAAGGGAAAGGGCTGTCCAGGAAAAGTCCCCTTTGGGTGGATAAAGGGCCCAGGGAACTTTACAGCGCGACGCCAGCACGTGCCGGGCAGGGCAGCTCCAGCCTGCGTCTGCGTTGTCGTGTAGCTCGGGAAGCCTGCCTAGCGCCTGTGAGACGATCCCGGGGTCTCGCTGCGCTCCGGGGGCCCAACGGGCCTCTCAGGTGCCATCCCGGGATCCGGAATGCTGGTGTTAATTGGCGTAGTGCCAGTCGGGTGCTGGATTCTTGTATCATCAGCCAAAAGCGTGGACGGTGCTTGCATTTTGGACGTTTCTGGTCAGTTGTGATTTATGGTGTCATTCTGGGCTGCTTCAGCAGCTCTGCTCTCTACCCTCCAGTCCCAGGGACTGGCACTTCAAGATGCTGGGAAGAAGTTCTTAGGTCGTGCCGCCGTCTCCTCTGTGTGTGTGCGCCGGTGCCGCCGTCTCCTCTGTGTGTGTGCGCCAGTGCCGCCGTCTCTCTCTATGTGTGTGTGCGCCAGTGCCGCCGTCTCCTCTGTGTGTGTGCGCCAGTGCCGCCGTCTCTGCGTGTGTGTGTACACCAGTGCCGCCGTCTCATAAGGGACCGTGACGTTGGGCTCCTTTTTCGTGGGGCTGCAGAAGAGGCTCCTTGCCTCATCACTGCCTCCCTGCAGGGCGTTTTGATCGATGCCGTCTCTGGTTTTGGGTCACTGTCGTTGCAGAGCGTTTTCGGTGCCATTGCGGTCGTGTCGTCCATAGCGTTCCGTGGCGCGTTTGTCTGCGCACGTGCACGTTCGGCTCGGAGCTGCTCTGCCCGGCGGTGTGGAGTCAGGGGCGGGTGGAGAGAACTCTAGGAGTCCAGGGTTAATCTGTTGACAGATTCAATTGTGTAGGCAAAGGTTGTGCGGTCATCTGGGATGCAGTAGCTGTGGGCAGGGGAGCTGGCAGTCCCTTCCCCAGTGTTTTAGGGACTCAATTAGAGTGTCGGGTGGGATTCCTGAATAGAAAGCAGACCTGTGGAATGGTCAAGCTGTTGATGAGCATTTGGGTGACTTGTTGAATACCTTGATTTCAGATGCAGAGGGACAACCTGGCACGAAAGAGCGACGGAAGAGCCGAGCAGAGCGCCGTAAGCAGGTGGGTGGGTGCGTGGTGTCAGAGCGAAGATGTGCCTTGTGCCTTTATATTGTGTGCTCGCTCTGCTTAGTGAGCGTGTGTTTTCTTGTGTTATTGCAGATGTCGAGGAGGAACCCGGCGATGCAGGAAGATCTCCATCAGCACATGTGGTGTTTTCCTCTGTTGAAGATGGATTCAGTCTCTTGGCCCTCTGAAAGATAAGTGGAGGCTGGGGGGCTGGGAAGGGGTTGGGAACTGCAGGGAGGGGGGTAAAGTTCTCTTTGGGGCAAGGGTGCTCCAGGAACAGTCCCTTTTGGGCAGGTGAAGGGTCCAGGGAACTTCACAGTGCGATGCCAGCGTGTCCCGGGCAGGGCAGCTCCAGCCTCGTGTCAGTGTTGTGTTGCAGGTCGGGAGGCTTGCATTGTGCCTGTCAGAGGATCCCGGGGTCTCGTCGCGCTTGAGGGACCCGACAGGGATCCCGGGCGCCATCCCGGGATCCGGAACGCCGGTGCCAGTTGGCGTAGCGCCAATCGGGTCCCGGTTTTCTTGTATCAGCAGCTGAAAGCGTGGATGGTTTTTGCGTTTTGGATGTTTCTGCTCAGTTGTGTTTTATGGTGTCATTCTGGACTGCATCGGCAGCTCTGCTCTGTACCCCTCCAGTCTAAGGGACTGGCACTTCTTCCCAGCATCTTGAAGTTTTTAAGTAGCGCCGCCGTCTCTGCGTGCGTGCGTGCGCGCCAGAGCCGCCGTCTCTGCGTGCGTGCGTGCGCGCCAGAGCCGCCGTCTCTGCGTGCGTGCGTGCGCGCCAGAGCCGCCGTCTCTGCGTGCGTGCGTGCGCGCCAGAGCCGCCGTCTCTGCGTGCGTGCGTGCGCGCCAGAGCCGCCGTCTCTGCGTGCGTGCGTGCGCGCCAGAGCCGCCGTCTCTGCGTGCGTGCGTGCGCGCCAGAGCCGCCGTCTCTGCGTGCGTGCGTGCGCGCCAGAGCCGCCGTCTCTGCGTGCGTGCGTGCGCGCCAGAGCCGCCGTCTCTGCGTGCGTGCGTGCGCGCCAGAGCCGCCGTCTCTGCGTGCGTGCGTGCGCGCCAGAGCCGCCGTCTCTGCGTGCGTGCGTGCGCGCCAGAGCCGCCGTCTCTGCGTGCGTGCGTGCGCGCCAGAGCCGCCGTCTCTGCGTGCGTGCGTGCGCGCCAGAGCCGCCGTCTCTGCGTGCGTGCGTGCGCGCCAGAGCCGCCGTCTCTGCGTGCGTGCGTGCGCGCCAGAGCCGCCGTCTCTGCGTGCGTGCGTGCGCGCCAGAGCCGCCGTCTCTGCGTGCGTGCGTGCGCGCCAGAGCCGCCGTCTCTGCGTGCGTGCGTGCGCGCCAGAGCCGCCGTCTCTGCGTGCGTGCGTGCGCGCCAGAGCCGCCGTCTCTGCGTGCGTGCGTGCGCGCCAGAGCCGCCGTCTCTGCGTGCGTGCGTGCGCGCCAGAGCCGCCGTCTCTGCGTGCGTGCGTGCGCGCCAGAGCCGCCGTCTCTGCGTGCGTGCGTGCGCGCCAGAGCCGCCGTCTCTGCGTGCGTGCGTGCGCGCCAGAGCCGCCGTCTCTGCGTGCGTGCGTGCGCGCCAGAGCCGCCGTCTCTGCGTGCGTGCGTGCGCGCCAGAGCCGCCGTCTCTGCGTGCGTGCGTGCGCGCCAGAGCCGCCGTCTCATAAGGGGCCATGATGTTCAGCTCCTTTTTCCTGGGGTTGCAGAAGAGGCTCCTTGCCTCATCACTGCCTCCCTGCAGGGCATTTGGATTGATGCCGTCTCTGGTTTTGGCGTCGCTGTCGTTGCGGAGCGTTTTCGGTGCCGTTGCGGTCGTGTCGTCCATAGCGTTCTGTGGCGCGTTTGTCTGCGCATGCGCACGTTCGGCTAGGAGCTGCTCTGCCCGGCGGTGTGGAGTCAGGGGCGGGTGGAGAGAACTCTAGGAGTCCAGGGTTAATCTGTTGACAGATTCAATTGTGTGGGCAAAGGTTGTGCGGTCATCTGGGATGCAGTAGCTGTGGGCAGGGGAGCTGGCAGTCCCTTCCCCAGTGTTTTAGGGACTCAATTAGAGTGTCGGGTGGGATTCCTGAATAGAAAGCAGACCTGTGGAATGGTCAAGCTGTTGATGAGCATTTGGGTGACTTGTTGAATACCTTGATTTCAGATGCAGAGGGACAATCTGGCACGAAAGAGCGACGGAAGAGCCGAGCAGAGCGCCGTAAGCAGGTGGGTGGGTGCGTGGTGTCAGAGCGAAGATGTGCCTTGTGCCTTTATATTGTGTGCTCGCTCTGCTTAGTGAGCGTGTGTTTTCTTGTGTTATTGCAGATGTCGAGGAGGAACCCGGCGATGCAGGAAGATCTCCATCAGCACATGTGGTGTTTTCCTCTGTTGAAGATGGATTCAGTCTCTTGGCCCTCTGAAAGATAAGTGGAGGCTGGGGGGCTGGGAAGGGGTTGGGAACTGCAGGGAGGGGGGTAAAGTTCTCTTTGGGGCAAGGGTGCTCCAGGAACAGTCCCTTTTGGGCAGGCGAAGGGTCCAGGGAACTTCACAGTGCGATGCCAGCGTGTCCCGGGCAGGGCAGCTCCAGCCTCGTGTCAGTGTTGTATTGCAGGTCGGGAGGCTTGCATTGTGCCTGTCAGAGGATCCCGGGGTCTCGTCGCGCTTGAGGGACCCGACAGGGATCCCGGGCGCCATCCCGGGATCCGGAACGCCGGTGCCAATTGGCGTAGTGCCAATCGGGTCCCGGTTTTCTTGTATCAGTAGTTGAAAGTGTGAATGGTTTTTGCATTTTGGATGTTTCTGCTCAGTTGTGTTTTATGGTGTAGTTCTGGGCTGCATCAGCAGCTCTGCTCTGTACCCCTCCAGTCTAAGGGACTGGCACTTCTTCCCAGCATCTTGAAGTTTTTAAGAAGTGTCAGTGTTGTATTGCAGGTCGGGAGGCTTGCGTTGTGCCTGTCAGACGATCCCGGGGTCTCATCGCGTTTGAGGGATTTGACAGGGATCCCGGGCGCCATCCCGGGATTTTGAACGCCAGAGCCAATTGGTGTAGTGCCAATTGGGTCCCAGTTTTATTGTATCAGTAGCTGAAAGTGTGAATGGTTTTTGCATTTTGGATGTTTCTGCTCAGTTGTGTTTTATGGTGTAGTTCTGGGCTGCATCAGCAGCTCTGCTCTGTACCCCTCCAGTCTAAGGGACTGGCACTTCTTCCCAGCATCTTGAAGTTTTTAAGCAGTGTCAGTGTTGTATTGTAGGTCGGGAGGCTTGCATTGTGCCTGTCAGACGATCCCGGGGTCTCATCGCGTTTGAGGGACCCGACAGGGATCCCAGGCGCCATCCTGGGATTTTGAATGCCAGAGCCAGTTGGCGTAGCGCCAATTGGGTCCCAGTTTTATTGTATCAGTAGCTGAAAGTGTGAATGGTTTTTGCATTTTGGATGTTTCTGCTCAGTTGTGTTTTATGGTGTAGTTCTGGGCTGCATCGGCAGCTCTGCTCTGTACCCCTCCAGTCTAAGGGACTGGCACTTCTTCCCAGCATCTTGAAGTTTTTAAGTAGCGCCGCCGTCTCCTCTGCGTGTGTGTGCGCCAGTGCCGCCGTCTCTGCGTGTGTGTGCGCCAGTGCCGCCGTCTCTGCGTGTGTGTGCTCCAGTGCCGCCGTCTCATAAGGGGCTGTGACGTTCGGCTCCTTTGTTTTCTGGGGTTGCAGTGGAGGCTCCTCGCCACACCACTGCCCCCCTGCAGGTTCTTTTGATCAATGCCTCTGTGCTTGGGAGTTGTTGCCATCGTTGGGTGTTGTTGGTGTTGTTGACATGATGTCGTCTGTAACGTTCTGTGGCGCGTTGGTCTGCGCACGTGCGCATTCGGCTCGGAGCTGCTCTGCCCGGCGGTGTGAAGTCAGGGGCGGGTGGAGTGAGCTCTAGGAGTCCACGGTTAGTCTGTTGACGTGTTAAAATGTGTAGCCAGTAGTCATCTGGGACGCAGTAGCTGGGGGCAGGGGAGTTGTAAGTCCTTTTAGTGGTGTTTTGCAGTTGTTACAGAGACCATTGTTGACTAGTGTTTTCTGTGGTGTGCTGTTATTTCATAGACAAAGCCTGTTTTAATGAAATCTTTTTGTATTTTTTTTTTGCAGGGGACTACATTGTGAACACGACTCACTTATAAAAAGGCGTTTTATTAGGCTATGTAGCACTCATAATTATAGCCTTTGCTCGACGGTAACAAAAGCAGCTACAGACTCCGATCGTCACCCATCCCGTAAGGCGTGCTTTACACGTTCCCGCAGGAATAGGCTTCCGTCGCCGAAAACGCCACGTTCGAGGCCGTCGGGACGCTCCCACGGACCGTAAACCGAATCTACGGCCGCGCAGAGCCGAGTCCGGCGCGAGGTCGGCGCAAAGGATCCGCCGAGAAGCAAGAAGACCGGAGAGTCGGCTATCGCTATCGGACCGAATCGCAGCGTAGAGGGGCGGGTGAATAGTTTGTAAGGGTATAAATACCCAGGGATTTCCACGCTCGGCTGGGACCTCAGCAGAAGCGGCAGCTCCGGTCAGCCTTCCCGCAGTACCGCTCCGTTCGGTCAGTTATTTACACGGATTTTGCCCGAGAGGTCGCCCCGATAGACCGAGGACTTAGACCACGATCAACCGTCCCCGTGCCTCTGGAAGGGTGGTATGGATGCCGAGGCGTAGAGCGATGCCATTCTGAAATTCAGGCTGAGCGGTATAAGGAGTCAGGTGTGCACATCCAGTCCTTTAGCCATATGTCAATATAATATCTTAGGTGTTTTCTCTGTCCCCCGCATGGCCGGGAGGCCGACCGTAGATCCAGCGCGGGGCCGAGTTCGGATCCGGCCGCACCCGGGCTCCCGTCCGCAGAGGAGTTTAGAAAACGAGGGGGTCCGATCCCAACCTCACGTCTCGACGGAAAGACCTCCCCGTAGCCTTCGGCATCTCCCGTCCACGTCGAAATTGCTCCGCATCAAGTTTCAGCCGAATTCGCTTAGCATGTTCTGTCCTCCTAGTCAGCATTAGCGTCCCTCGCCATTACATTCCGCCTCAGCCCAAGCCGTCCGGCGAGACCGAGCGACGTCGGGGGGATTGCGGGCAACGTCGGCGTTCGGCGACGGAGACGGCCGGCGAGTTTGAGTCGCGGAATCTCAGAGGAAGGAGGTCACGGTAATCGACGGGATCGGGAAGCCGAGCGAGAATAGGTCACCGCGGTCAAGAACTATACGAAGGACGGCAAGGGAAATAAGTGCCAAGCGTGAAATCCCCGTGTCAAGCCAATCTTCGGGAGAGGAACAAGCGGTCGACGGGGTAGACGACGCGCAGAGCGTTCGGATAGCACGAAACCTTGAGCGAACGCGGCTCGGGGGTGTAGTTATTTGTCCTTGGAGGTTCAATTTTTTTTCCTTTTCAGGTAAATTCCAAAGTTAAAGAATAAAAAACTCCAGCCGGGGGATCCATCCCCCCCGACCGGGTTTTTCCCCCGGTCCTGGCCGCTCCGCGAGGCGACGTTCGTCGCCGAGGTTCGGACGCGGGCGGCCCTCGGGCCGGGTTTCGGCAGGCAGGGCCGTTTCGGAGGCTCCCGGGAGCCGGGTTCCCGAGGGGCGACGGCACAGAGGGGACGAGGGCTGCAGTGTGAGTGTGGGTTTGGTAGGTGAATGAGAGTTGTGCTGAGCTGTGTGATCTGGTGTGTTTGTATTTTGGGGTTGTGGGTTTTTGTCCTTGCAGGTTAATGGTTTTTCCTTTTCAGGTTCTTTTAGATTTTAAAATAGAATAAATAAAACCCCAGCTGGGGGATTTTTTTTTTTTCCCCCGGCTGGGTTTTTTTTTCCCCGGTCCCGGCCGCTCCGCGAGGCGACGTTCGTCGCCAAGGTTCGGAGGCGGGAGGCCGTAGGACCGGGGTTTTGGCAGGCAGGGCCATGCGAGGCTCTCGGGAACGACGTTCCCGAGGAGCGACGGCACAGAGGGGACGACGGGTGCCGTGTGAGGGTGGGGTGGGTTTGGTAGGTGAATGAGTGGTGCGGTGAGCCGTGTGATTGTGGCGCATTTGTATAGTTGGGGTTGTGGGTTGTTGTCCTTGCAGGTTAATGTTTTTTCCTTTTCAGGTACATTTCAATTTTAAAATAGAATAAAAAAACCCCAGCCGGGGGATTTTTTTTTTTTCCCCCGGCTGGGTTTTTTTTTCCCCGGTCCCGGCCGCTCCGCGAGGCGACGTTCGTCGCCAAGGTTCGGAGGCGGGAGGCCGTAGGACCGGGGTTTTGGCAGGCAGGGCCATCCGAGGCTCTCGGGAACAACGTTCCCGAGGAGCGACGGCACAGAGGGGACGAGGGGTGCCGTGTGAGGGTGGGGTGGGTTTGGTAGGTGAATGAGCGGTGCGGTCAGCCGTGTGATTGTGATGCATTTGTATAGTTGGGGTTGTGGGTTTTTGTCCTTGCAGGTTAATGTTTTTTCCTTTTCAGGTACATTTCAATTTTAAAATAGAATAAAAAAACCCCAGCCGGGGGATTTTTTTTTTTCCCCCGGCTGGGTTTTTTTTCCCCGGTCCCGGCCGCTCCGCGAGGCGACGTTCGTCGCCAAGGTTCGGAGGCGGGAGGCCGTAGGACCGGGGTTTTGGCAGGCAGGGCCATTCGAGGCTCCCGGGAACAACGTTCCCGAGGGGCGACGGCGCAGAGGGGACGATGGCTGTGATGCGTGAGGTGGCTTTGTCGGGTGAATGAGCGGTGTGCTGAGCTGTGTGATCTGGTGCGTTTGTGTTTCTGGGTTGTGGGTTGTTGTCCTTGCAGGTTAATGGTTTTTCCTTTTCAGGTTCTTTTAGATTTTAAAATAGAATAAAAAAACCCCAGCCGGGGGATTTTTTTTTTTTCCCCCGGCTGGGTTTTTTTTTCCCCGGTCCCGGCCGCTCCGCGAGGCGACGTTCGTCGCCAAGGTTCGGAGGCGGGAGGCCGTAGGACCGGGGTTTTGGCAGGCAGGGCCATTCGAGGCTCCTGGGAACAACGTTCCCTAGGGGTGACGGCATAGAGGCGACGATGGGTGCGGCGTGGGGTGGGTTTGGTAGGTGAATGAGCGGTGCGGTCAGCCGTGTGATTGTGATGCATTTGTATAGTTGGGGTTGTGGGTTTTTTGTCCTTGCAGTTTAATGGTTTTTCCTTTTCAGGTACATTTCAATTTTAAAATAGAATAAAAAAACCCCAGCCGGGGGATTTTTTTTTTTTCCCCCGGCTGGGTTTTTTTTTCCCCGGTCCCGGCCGCTCCGCGAGGCGACGTTCGTCGCCAAGGTTCGGAGGCGGGAGGCCGTAGGACCGGGGTTTTGGCAGGCAGGGCCATCCGAGGCTCTCGGGAACAACGTTCCCGAGGAGCGACGGCACAGAGGGGACGAGGGGTGCCGTGTGAGGGTGGGGTGGGTTTGGTAGGTGAATGAGCGGTGCGGTCAGCCGTGTGATTGTGATGCATTTGTATAGTTGGGGTTGTGGGTTTTTGTCCTTGCAGGTTAATGTTTTTTCCTTTTCAGGTACATTTCAATTTTAAAATAGAATAAAAAAACCCCAGCCGGGGGATTTTTTTTTTTCCCCCGGCTGGGTTTTTTTTCCCCGGTCCCGGCCGCTCCGCGAGGCGACGTTCGTCGCCAAGGTTCGGAGGCGGGAGGCCGTAGGACCGGGGTTTTGGCAGGCAGGGCCATTCGAGGCTCCCGGGAACAACGTTCCCGAGGGGCGACGGCGCAGAGGGGACGATGGCTGTGATGCGTGAGGTGGCTTTGTCGGGTGAATGAGCGGTGTGCTGAGCTGTGTGATCTGGTGCGTTTGTGTTTCTGGGTTGTGGGTTGTTGTCCTTGCAGGTTAATGGTTTTTCCTTTTCAGGTACATTTCAATTTTAAAATAGAATAAAAAAAACCCCAGCCGGGGGATTTTTTTTTTTCCCCCGGCTGGGTTTTTTTTTCCCCGGTCCCGGCCGCTCCGCGAGGCGACGTTCGTCGCCAAGGTTCGGAGGCGGGAGGCCGTAGGACCGGGGTTTTGGCAGGCAGGGCCATTCGAGGCTCCCGGGAACAACGTTCCCGAGGGGCGACGGCGCAGAGGGGACAATGGATGTGATGCGTGAGGTGGCTTTGTCGGGTGAATGAGCGGTGTGGTGAGCTGTGAGATTCGGTGCGTTTGTGTTTCTGGGTTGTGGGCTTTTGTCCTTGCAGTTTAATGGTTTTTCCTTTTCAGGTACATTTCAATTTTAAAATAGAATAAAAAAACCCCAGCCGGGGGATTTTTTTTTTTCCCCCGGCTGGGTTTTTTTTTCCCCGGTCCCGGCCACTCTGTGAGGTGACATTCGTCACCAAGGTTTGCACAGGGTCGGCCGTAGGACCGGGGTTTTGGCAGGCAGGGCCATTTTTCAGGCTCCCGGGAACGACGTTCCCGAGGGGCGACGCGGGCACGGGGCCACGGTTCGAGCCGGGAGAACGGCCGCCGTGCGAGAGGGCGGCGGGTTCGGTATCGGAGCGAGCGGTGCTGTTTAGCTGTGACGTCTGGTAGGATTGTGTTCTGGGGTAGTTGTTTTCTTTGCAGGTTTATTTTGAAATTTACCTGAAAAGGAGAAAAAAGTTGAAATAGGAAAAGAAGCCACTGCCAGGGGATTCCCATGCTCCGCCCCCCCAGGAGGGTGTTTTTTCCCAGGTCCCGGCCGCCAGGTGAAGTTCACGGTCAGCGTTTCGTTTCGGGTCCGACCGGGACGGCGGTTTCGGAGGCGGGGGGATCGTCTGGTCTCCGGGAGCAGCTTTTCAGGTGACGGTCATTCCGGATCGCGGTCTCGGTCGGTAGCGGCCGGGAGGTTCCTTTAGGGAACGGTCCCGGAAAGCCGGTCGCGATCGCCCCGGCAGCGGTCGAACGAAACGGCCCACGAGTCGGTCAGGGTCGCGACGGGAGCGCGTCGTCCTCCGTAACCCCACGTCAGGGATGCCGTGAGATAGAGGAGTTGGCTTCTCTGCTTAGCGTGATAAAGGAAATAGGTAAAATATGTTATCAAGTTGTGTGTTAGCAGTTTCGGTTACCCGTCCGGAGGATACTCGGTTAAAGAGTCAGAGCAGGGAGGAGTCCCTTCCGCGGCGCGGTCAAAGGGACGGGGTCGCGAAGAGCCCGTAAATCGCCGCGGTCCGGAACGAACCTTCGCGACGGCTCCGTACGAAGGCCACGATTTTTCCCGTAGCCTCGGCGCCGCGACAGGTTACGACAAAATGCAGTAACGTGGGGGAGTTTTCCGTGTTACGGTCATAGCGATAAGGGAAGGATGATATAACAAGCCGTTTGTATGTGATGTTACTATTTATTACGACTCCCTGTAATTTCTTGGGTAATATTGAGTTTGAGGGACCTAGCTCTACCAGAGTCAGCTCCTTCACACAGGCAGTAAAGCAGCCGTACCTCGTCGTCGTGCGGCATCATTTTCAGTCGGAGAAGTTTCACCGGCGCGAGAGGCTTCGAGAGCGCGTCGACGCGGCGATCTGTCCCGAGCGGCGCGAGGGTCAGACTCGGACCGTCCGCGTCCACGGTTGGATCGGACTTCGCCACTACGCACGTCAGACTCGGTCCCCATCTACAGGCACGCCGGAGTTGGCGTCGACCTTCCGTGCCGGACTTCATACGCCCCGGCGTCGGACTTCATCGGTACGCACATCCGAGTCCGTCCGTGTCGGAGCGTCAGTTCGATGGACTTCGAGCGAGTGGACCGGTCGGAGAGGTCGACCGGCAGTGAGCGCCAAGTTCCAGATGGGTTTCTTTTGGATGTCACATCAGATGAGTTTGTCATTTTCAATAAACTAAAGAAAAATAAAATAAAATGCAGTCTTAATTCAGAAATAAACTAAGGATTGCTTCTTCGTCTATTTTTTTCAGGTGCAGCAGTAGGGCTTTGGGTGCTCTAGGGGATTTTGAAAAAAAAAAAATTAAAAATAAATTCCAGAACTCCCCTAGAGCACCCAAACCCCTACTGCTGCACCAGACTTTTAGTTTTTCTTCTTTTTCCATACAAAAATAAACATCAAAAATCAACACCTACTCAATACACAACAACCACCTACACAAGCCAACCACACCTCACATCAAACCTAATAAAAAACATACAACCGTAACAATCAAATACTAATTAGGAAATTTACTAATTAATTATGCAAATTACCTAATTAATTATGCAAATTAGGCAAAAATTTTTTTTCACCACCACCACAACTAAAACCATAAAAACACAAAACAATACATAGCAATACTACCACAACTCACACCGCTTTCACACCCATTTCACACCTCTTTCACACCTCTTTCACACCCCTTTCACACCCCTTTCACACCTCTTTCACACCCCTTTCACACCCCTTTCACACCTCTTTCACACCCCTTTCACACCCCTTTCACACCTCTTTCACACCCCTTTCACACCCCTTTCACACCCCTTTCACACCCCTTTCACACCCCTTTCACACCCCTTTCACACCTCTTTCACAACCCTTTCACACCTCTTCCACACCTCTTTCACAACCCTTTCACACCTCTTTCACAACCCTTTCACACCCCTTTCACACCTCTTTCACACCCCTTTCACACCCCTTTCACACCCCTTTCACACCCCTTTCACACCCCTTTCACACCCCTTTCACAACCCTTTCACACCCCTTTCACACCCCTTTCACACCCCTTTCACACCCCTTTCACACCCCTTTCACACCTCTTTCACACCCCTTTCACACCCCTTTCACACCCCTTTCACACCTCTTTCACACCCCTTTCACACCCCTTTCACACCCCTTTCACACCCCTTTCACACCCCTTTCACACCCCTTTCACACCCCTTTCACACCCCTTTCACACCCCTTTCACACCCCTTTCACAACCCTTTCACACCCCTTTCACACCCCTTTCACACCCCTTTCACACCCCTTTCACACCCCTTTCACACCCCTTTCACACCCCTTTCACACCCCTTTCACACCCCTTTCACACCCCTTTCACACCCCTTTCACAACCCTTTCACAACCCTTTCACACCCCTTTCACACCCCTTTCACACCCCTTTCACACCCCTTTCACAACCCTTTCACACCCCTTTCACACCCCTTTCACACCCCTTTCACACCCCTTTCACACCTCTTTCACAACCCTTTCACACCTCTTTCACAACCCTTTCACACCCCTTTCACACCTCTTCCACACCTCTTTCACACCTCCAAGGACAAAAACAAAGATATACACAAACAAATTACCCACTACATGCTTCCTGTCACGTGCTTCCTCTGACGTACTTCCTGTCACGTGCTTCCTCTGACGTACTTCCTGTCACGTGCTTCCTCTGACGTACTTCCTGTCACGTGCTTCCTCTGACGTACTTCCTGTCACGTGCTTCCTCTGACGTACTTCCTGTCACGTGCTTCCTCTGACGTACTTCCTGTCACGTGCTTCCTCTGACGTACTTCCTGTCACGTGCTTCCTCTGACGTACTTCCTGTCACGTGCTTCCTCTGACGTACTTCCTGTCACGTGCTTCCTCTGACGTACTTCCTGTCACGTGCTTCCTCTGACGTACTTCCTGTCACGTGCTTCCTCTGACGTACTTCCTGTCACGTGCTTCCTCTGACGTACTTCCTGTCACGTGCTTCCTCTGACGTACTTCCTGTCACGTGCTTCCTCTGACGTACTTCCTGTCACGTGCTTCCTCTGACGTACTTCCTGTCACGTGCTTCCTCTGACGTACTTCCTGTCACGTGCTTCCTCTGACGTACTTCCCCCGCGTTAGGGTTAGGGTTAGGGTTAGGGTTAGGGTTAGGGTTAGGGTTAGGGTTAGGGTTAGGGTTAGGGTTAGGGTTAGGGTTAGGGTTAGGGTTAGGGTTAGGGTTAGGGTTAGGGTTAGGGTTAGGGTTAGGGTTAGGGTTAGGGTTAGGGTTAGGGTTAGGGTTAGGGTTAGGGTTAGGGTTAGGGTTAGGGTTAGGGTTAGGGTTAGGGTTAGGGTTAGGGTTAGGGTTAGGGTTAGGGTTAGGGTTAGGGTTAGGGTTAGGGTTAGGGTTAGGGTTAGGGTTAGGGTTAGGGTTAGGGTTAGGGTTAGGGTTAGGGTTAGGGTTAGGGTTAGGGTTAGGGTTAGGGTTAGGGTTAGGGTTAGGGTTAGGGTTAGGGTTAGGGTTAGGGTTAGGGTTAGGGTTAGGGTTAGGGTTAGGGTTAGGGTTAGGGTTAGGGTTAGGGTTAGGGTTAGGGTTAGGGTTAGGGTTAGGGTTAGGGTTAGGGTTAGGGTTAGGGTTAGGGTTAGGGTTAGGGTTAGGGTTAGGGTTAGGGTTAGGGTTAGGGTTAGGGTTAGGGTTAGGGTTAGGGTTAGGGTTAGGGTTAGGGTTAGGGTTAGGGTTAGGGTTAGGGTTAGGGTTAGGGTTAGGGTTAGGGTTAGGGTTAGGGTTAGGGTTAGGGTTAGGGTTAGGGTTAGGGTTAGGGTTAGGGTTAGGGTTAGGGTTAGGGTTAGGGTTAGGGTTAGGGTTAGGGTTAGGGTTAGGGTTAGGGTTAGGGTTAGGGTTAGGGTTAGGGTTAGGGTTAGGGTTAGGGTTAGGGTTAGGGTTAGGGTTAGGGTTAGGGTTAGGGTTAGGGTTAGGGTTAGGGTTAGGGTTAGGGTTAGGGTTAGGGTTAGGGTTAGGGTTAGGGTTAGGGTTAGGGTTAGGGTTAGGGTTAGGGTTAGGGTTAGGGTTAGGGTTAGGGTTAGGGTTAGGGTTAGGGTTAGGGTTAGGGTTAGGGTTAGGGTTAGGGTTAGGGTTAGGGTTAGGGTTAGGGTTAGGGTTAGGGTTAGGGTTAGGGTTAGGGTTAGGGTTAGGGTTAGGGTTAGGGTTAGGGTTAGGGTTAGGGTTAGGGTTAGGGTTAGGGTTAGGGTTAGGGTTAGGGTTAGGGTTAGGGTTAGGGTTAGGGTTAGGGTTAGGGTTAGGGTTAGGGTTAGGGTTAGGGTTAGGGTTAGGGTTAGGGTTAGGGTTAGGGTTAGGGTTAGGGTTAGGGTTAGGGTTAGGGTTAGGGTTAGGGTTAGGGTTAGGGTTAGGGTTAGGGTTAGGGTTAGGGTTAGGGTTAGGGTTAGGGTTAGGGTTAGGGTTAGGGTTAGGGTTAGGGTTAGGGTTAGGGTTAGGGTTAGGGTTAGGGTTAGGGTTAGGGTTAGGGTTAGGGTTAGGGTTAGGGTTAGGGTTAGGGTTAGGGTTAGGGTTAGGGTTAGGGTTAGGGTTAGGGTTAGGGTTAGGGTTAGGGTTAGGGTTAGGGTTAGGGTTAGGGTTAGGGTTAGGGTTAGGGTTAGGGTTAGGGTTAGGGTTAGGGTTAGGGTTAGGGTTAGGGTTAGGGTTAGGGTTAGGGTTAGGGTTAGGGTTAGGGTTAGGGTTAGGGTTAGGGTTAGGGTTAGGGTTAG